>NC_053499.1:151544129-151726350 GCF_905171775.1 Rana temporaria | reverse complement strand
CTCTTGTTTCCATTACTGCCCGCTCTGTTTATTTTTTTATTTATTAAAGGATCACTAAACATGAAACCAGTTTAAAACCGAAAGTGAAACTAGAGGCACATTATATGATTGAATTTAATCTATTTTTAATCATTTTTAAAAGGAATCGGTTAACTTTTATGTCTCTATACCCTGTAAACAGTCATTTCAGCAAAAAAATGTTTTTCCTTTAGTGACCCCTTAATTCCAGATGTTCAGCATCTGCTTCATGAAGGAGTCACTTGATCTTCCAACAGGAAAATTTTATATATTTAACAGCCAAGGAATTCATAACAAATATGAACATCCACCCCCGTATACCTTTCCAACACTCATCTGATTTATCCGATTCATTTAATTTATCACACAGCAGAGAACAATAAAAAAAAACAAAAAAAACTTGGGATTTCTGTAAGAAATGTAAAATCTGTTTCTTGGAGTCTATATAGAGGGACGTGGGAAGTCTTAGACCTTCGGGTTATAATGCCACCTGCAGGAGGACAGGACACTGGCAAGCAAGCATTTTTTTGTTCATTGGGGGATAGAACTTGGTTGGGGGGAAAGGGAATATGTGATACCCATAGAACGGTTTACTTTACCTTCATATTTAATGAACTTAGTAGAATAGGTTGAGCCTTGAAGAACTGATGGACTCTAATATTTACAGTCACTTCCCCTGCATAAACACATGCAGACTATTGCTCCTCCTCTGCATCACCTCCTGCAGACTGTTGCTCCCAGGACTTCTCTCCTCCTGCACAAAACTCCCACTGTAAACTATTAGTCTTCCTGTCCCATCATCTTCACTTGACAAAAGAGATCACTCTGAATAATCCCAGATGCTGGCTATGTTTCCTGTCGTGTTACTAGGCCAGAGGTCTGCAGAACCTCTACCCGGCAGCCTAGTCATTAGCAGCTTGTATTAGTTGGTGGACTACTGATCCCAGCTAGCCCGACTTGCAAATCCTGCGCCCGCAGGCCACATCGATTTGACACGAACCCCACAGTCTCTCCTCTGGCCTTGAACCCAGCTCCCCTGGCATGCGCCTCTTCCAGAAATCCACTGGGTCACACTCACCGACCTTCTCCTGCCACAAGTCCATGATGGAGAACTTCAGCTGAACATGCGTTCTAATAGCTTCTCCAGCCCCTCTGTTCCAGGACACCTCCTCCATGACCGTGTAAGGATGAGGGCTCCCTCCCAGCTCTCCCGGGCTCCTCCGCTGAGGCGCACCCCCCAAATGGGGATGGGCCTCCTGCTGCCATCTAGGACTCCATTCTCTATGTCTCCCGGCCGACAACTCCCCTCCAGTGGGCTGGACCTGAGCTTATACGGGAGGCCTGCCCCCTGCCAATTCCAAGTGGGGATTGGTCAGGGCTCCTCACACAAGCTCCCTGTCACTCCAGCTTCCAGCCCTGCCCCTCTTCCAGAACATTCTCCCTGGAAGCAGGGGAGGCGCCCAAGAACTGAAGCACAGGTGGTCACACCCACTGCTACACTAACCACTCCCTGCCCCCAGATCAAAACAAGCAGGCCTAGCCTGAAGCATAAGCCTGCCTAAATGTACCTTCCTGGCAGCTTACCACACACACACACACAAACACACACACACACAAACACACAAATCCTCACTCTAGCACCTACCTTTGGTAGAGGATGCTACATCACTATATTCAATTCAAATATTTCGTAAAGTGTGTGATCGGTGGGGGTCTAAGATTCCACGTAATTTGTCAGACTTGATAGATGTCCATTTTTCATAATACATGCAGTGTTATATGCAGGATTCTTTCCAATTACAATACAATTTTATAACAATTCAGAACATGGTCCAATCTTACCCAGCTGGACCCCTCCCCCCCCTGCTGTATTTTTCCCCGCACAGTAAACAGAGAGGAAGGTCTGGATATAAAGGACGCAGTAAGCAGCAATACAGAGTTGTGTCATTATGCGGTGCACAGGGGACACTCACAGAAAATTGCTTCTTTTCAATGAAAATGAAGTGCTGTCAGCAGATCGCGTCCAAAAAAAGATAAACCACCGCTGGAAATGTTACAAGTCCCGGCAGGAGAAAACGTAATCAATGCCTTCCTCGCCTGGATGACGAGCGGTGTGAACGGACTGCTGGTGACCCCGTTTAAACCAAAGTGGCAGAAGAAAGCCGAGAACTCAGTCTCAGCGGGTTTCATGCGGCTTTACATTTCACTGAGCAACGTCACAGGGAAATAAAGGAAGGATTAAAAAAAATAATCAAATAAATCAGGAAGGCGGAAAATACGGCCATTGACTGCTCACCTAAATTGCCAAAAGAAGATCTGGACACAGCAAACTAATAGCAAGGCTGCGTTCACACCTGCGCGTGGCGTTTTTATACAGCATTCTTGAGCTTTGGCTTTTTTTTTTTATTAGCCAATAGAAAAAAAACATTATTTGTTGTATCATTTGTTCCTAGGTATTTCAGCTTTTACTATTATTTTTTTGTTCGGGTAAGGGATTAGAGGTAAAGGTAAGATTTTTTTTTTTTTAGGGTGTTAATACTACTACTTCCATTACATGAATAAATAAATGTTAATTAACCCCTAATTTTTTTTTTATATATATATATACAGGGAGTGCAGAATTATTAGGCAAATGAGTATTTTGACCACATCATCCTCTTTATGCATGTTGTCTTACTCCAAGCTGTATAGGCTCGAAAGCCTACTACCAATTAAGCATATTAGGTGATGTGCATCTCTGTAATGAGAAGGTGTGTGGTCTAATGACATCAACACCCTATATCAGGTGTGCAGAATTATTAGTCAACTTCCTTTCCTTTGGCAAAATGGGTCAAGAGAAGGACTTGACAGGCTCTGAAAAGTAAAAAATAGTGAGATATCTTGCAGAGGGATGCAGCACTCTTAAAATTGCAAAGCTTCTGAAGCGTGATCATCGAACAATCAAGCGTTTCATTCAAAATAGTCAACAGGGTCGCAAGAAGCGTGTGGAAAAACCAAGGCGCAAAATAACTGCCCATGAACTGAGAAAAGTCAAGCGTGCAGCTGCCAAGATGCCACTTGCCACCAGTTTGGCCATATTTCAGAGCTGCAACATCACTGGAGTGCCCAAATACACAAGGTGTGCAATACTCAGAGACATGGCCAAGGCTGAAAGACGACCACCACTGAACAAGACACACAAGCTGAAACGTCAAGACTGGGCCAAGAAATTCTCAAGACTGATTTTCTAAGGTTTTATGGACTGATGAAATGAGAGTGAGTCTTGATGGGCCAGATGGATGGCCCGTTGCTGGATTGGTAAAGGGCAGAGAGCTCCAGTCCGACTCAGACGCCAGCAAGGTGGAGGTGGATTACTGGTTTGGGCTGGTATCATCAAAGATGAGCTTGTGGGGCCTTTTCGGGTTGAGGATGGAGTCAAACTCAACTCCCAGTCCTACTGCCAGTTTCTGGAAGACACCTTCTTCAAGCAGTGGTACAGGAAGAAGTCTGCATCCTTCAAGAAAAACATGATTTTCATGCAGGACAATGCTCCATCACACGCATCCAAGTACTCCACAGCGTGGCTGGCAAGAAAGGGTATAAAAGAAGAAAAACTAATGACATGGCCTCCTTGTTCACCTGATCTGAACCCCATTGAGAACCTGTGGTCCATCATCAAATTGTGAGATTTACAAGGAGGGAAAACAGTACACCTCTCTGAACAGTGTCTGGGAGGCTGTGGTTGCTGCTGCACGCAATGTTGATGGTGAACAGATCAAAACACTGACAGAATCCATGGATGGCAGGCTTTTGAGTGTCCTTGCAAAGAAAGGTGGCTATATTGGTCACTGATTTGTTTTTGTTTTGTTTTTGAATGTCAGAAATGTATATTTGTGAATGTTGAGATGTTATATTGGTTTCACTGGTAAAAATAAATAATTGAAATGGGTATATATTTTTTTTTTTGTCAAGTTGCCTAATAATTATGCACAGTAATAGTCACCTGCACACACAGATATCCCCCTAAAATAGCTAAAACTAAAAACAAACTAAAAACTACTTCCAAAAATATTCAGCTTTGATATTAATGAGTTTTTTGGGTTCATTGAGAACATGGTTGTTGTTCAATAATAAAATTAATCCTCAAAAATACAACTTGCCTAATAATTCTGCACTCCCTGTATATATATATATTCTGTTTTTGATTTTTATCACACAGAAAAATCAATCACCTCCTCAGAAGACTTTCAGCTACTGCTCTCCTTCACTCAGAAAGCCTCAGGATGCAGCAAATCGGTGATAATCCTCTGGATTACTAATAGAGGCCTTAATTGCCTCATTCTGAACAGCTGTCTGATGGCTGTGCACACCATCAGACCAAATTTCCCGCGGACAGCGAACGCGGTGACGTGGCCGCGACGATGACGCGACTCTGGAAGGTCAATGCTTCCACGCATGCGTCTAATCACTTCGACGCATGCGAGGGCTTTCGGCCGAGCGGACATGTCCGGCGAGTCGTACAGACGACCGAACATGTCCGACGGACAGGCTTCCAGCGGACATGTTTCTTAGCATGCTAAGAAACATTTGTCCGCTGGAAACCTGTCCGATCCGCCGGAAAATTGTCCGGTTGGCCGTACAGACGACCGAACATGTCCACGGAAACTGGTCCGACGGACCAGTTTCAGCAGACATGTTCGGTCGTGTGTACGAGGCCTTAAAGTTAGGGTGCGTGTTATACGCAGATAAATACGGTAATTAAACCTTAACCCCTACAAATAATAAATAAAACACCCCCAACACAAAATACATAATTAATTCATTTTTTTTTTTGTTTGGGTGTTTATTATTATTATTATTATTATTATTATTATTAATAAAAAAAATGTAAAGTGGAAGTCCATGCAAAAACTAAAATCCCTGCATCTATATCTAGTGCTAACCTCTCTATCCCTGTAAAGAAAAAAAAAAAAAAAAAAAAAGAAATGAGTAATACATACCTTTCTGAAAGCCAATCTGACCGGATCCGACCCGCTCTCCAGCGGCAAAAGCTCTGCAGAGGACACGGCCGACAACGGCTGTGAAATGAATGGGGAGTGACGTCGCTCATAGAGTTACTATGGGGCATCCGTTGTTGTCCGTCTCCTCTGCACCCGCCTACACAGTGAAGTCAAGGCTGACAGCTCAGCGTGGGATCTGGTCAGATCGGCTTCCATAAAAAAAAAGGTATGTACACTCATTTTCTTCACAGGGATAGAGAGGTTAGTGTTAGATACGCGGTGTCTATAGATGCAAAGATTTTAGTTTTTGCACTTTAATATTTTTAAGGTTAGGGATTTATTATTTAATGATTTTATGATTTTTTTTTGCATTTTTTTCTGTATTTATTCTTATATTACCATTTTTTAATTTGAGCAGAAAAACTCTCAAAAAACAAACAAAACAAAAAAACACGAAAATGCGCACAAATGCGAACGGCGCATTGCCATTCATTTCTATGGGAATAAAAATGCACCAAAAATGCTCAAATCTACCCCATTCCAGCTACAAAAAAAAGCTCCAGAACTTTTTTGAGCTTCAGGCTTTTGAATTCAGGTGAACCTTCTCCATAGAGAATAATTTATTTATTTTTCTCCTGTGGTGTTTTGAAACTTTGAGTTTCAAGTTACAAAATGTGTGAATGGGACATAAAAAGGTCTCTTTTGGCATAACAATTTTCAGCAAAAAAAAAAAAAAAAAAAAAGACTGAAAAATAAATAAATAATATAAGCTGAAAGGAACAACCGTTATGGCAAACAAGTACTACAGCGTAGTGCGTAGTGACCTTGTCAAGCCCCCAAAGAAATGCAAATGGCACACCCCAAAATTAGAAGTAGTAGTATACTCACCTCTCCGGCAGCCCAGGTATATATATATATATACCACATTTATCAGGGCAAAATCGTGGGTGCGCGGTATACGCCGATACCCGCTTTCCCGCGCAGAGTTTGAATATTGCGCCGGCATATACCGAGCGCAGTACACTCGTGTATCGTCGGCCAGTCTTGGCTCCTCTCGCGCTGACGTCCTGGACGTACAGGACGTCAGCGCGAGAGTTGCCGAGCCTGCCCGACGATACACAAGTGTACTGCGCTCGGTATATGTTGGCGCAGTATTCAAACTCGGCGCGGGAAACGAGCGGGGAGGACGCCGCAGAAGGACGCCGGATCCGACGAAGAGGACACCCGAAGCCGCAGACGGACACCGGACCCGACGAGGCCGCCGATGGACGCCGCGCAAGACACCAAAACTGTAAGTACAAAAAATCTTTTTTCCACAGGAATTGGGGCAACTTTAGGGGTGCGCGCTATACCCCGATAAATACGGTATATGTATAATATTATATATATATATATATCTATCTCTATCTCTATCTAATCTCCAGCTTAACCACTTGACCTCCGGAAGACTTACCCCCCTCCATGACCAGGTAATTGTTGGGCTTAAAATAGTACAATGGTTCTCTGCAGATTACTGCATTTTCCACTAACGCAACCTGACAAGAGGTCTGTCAAAGCAGGGAAGAAAAAAAAACCACCACGTCACATTGCGACATTCAGAACGACCAGCTCACTCTCATCCTGACATCCTGTGTGATCTCCGAATATCAAAGAGGATATTAAAAAATGAAGAGACCGGAAGGGAGGATGAGGATATTGGATGCTAAAAAAGTAATTTACTGCAAAACACAAAAGGCTCTAAAGCACTGCAGCAAATATCCCGGTCCAGGAAATTAGAGACAGATCTTTAACAGCGGAGATCTAGCTGTCATATTTGGGTGAATATTCTGGGTAATTGCACAGCATTCATTGGGCTGTCACTTTCGTGGAAAAGTAGAAATTGAGAGAGATAATGTATTCCTAGCAAGCATTTTGCTCATGCATAAAATATGGTAATATGATTAAAAAGGAAAGCACAGTATATTTTAAAGTGAATCTGTCCTGTCCGCCGACTAACGATATAAAACTAAACGGTCTTCCAATGCGTTCCTTAACCACTTCCATACCGCGCCTATTCTGCCACTCCTCTCCTTCATGCAAAAATCATCATTTTTTTTTGCTAGAAAATTACTCAGAACCCCCAAACATTATATATGGGGTTTTTTTTAGCAGACACCCTAGGGAATAAAGTGTTGGTCATTGCAACTTTTTATCTTGCACGGTATTTGCGCAATAATTTTTCATGAATTAAAAAACAAAACAATAAAAGATAGCCCAATTTTTTTGTATAATGTGAAAGAGGATGTTACGCCGATTACATGGATACCCAACATGTCACGCTTTAAAACTGGGCACACTCATGGAATGGCACCAAACGTCGGTACTTAAAAAATCCCCATAGGCGATGCTTTAACTTTTTTTACAGGGTACCAGTTTAGAGTGACAGAGGAGGTCTAGCACTGGAATTGTTGCTCTCGCTCTAACGCAGGGTTTCTCAACTCCAGTCCTCAAGGCGCCCCAACAGGTCATGTTTTCAGGCTTTCCATTATTTTGCGCAGGTGATTTAATCAGTTTCACTTCCTTGTAATTACCACAGCGGTTTCATCCTGAAAACATGACCTGTTTGGGGCACCTTGAGGACTGCAGTTGAGAAACACTGCTCTAACGCACACGGTGATACCTCACATGTGTGGTTTGAACAGCGTTTACATATGTGTTCGCTTCTGATCGTGAGCTACTAGGGACAGGGGCATTTTAAAAAAATGTTATTATCTTTTTATTATCACACTTTTTTTTTTTTTACATATTTTTTTTTTTTTAGAACTTTTATTTCCTATTACAAGGAATGTAAACATCCCTTGTAATAGGAATGGTGTGTGACAGGTCCTCTTTATGGAGAGATGCGGGGGGAGGGGTCAATAAGACCTCACATCTCTCCTCCAGGCTGGAAAGCATGAGATCGGGGGAAAAAAATAATTTACCGATTTAATGCTACAACAATAAATAAAATGTAAAATGCACAAATAAAAATAATCATAAATAAATGTAAATAATCAACCCCCCCCTTAAAATTATATATATATATATTTTTTTTTTTTTTTTTTTTAGGTACTTTTATAGCGCTGTCAATTTACGCAGCACTTTACATATACATTGTACATTCACATTGGTCCCTACCCTCAAGGAGCTTACAATCTAAGGTCCCTAACTCACATTCATATACTAGGGCCAATTTTAGGCAGAAGCCAATTAACCTACCAGCATGTCTTTGGAGTGTGTATATATTATATATTAAAAAACAAAAACAAAAAAAACACCCTAAAGGCCCGTACACACGATACGAAAAATAAAATTTCATCCCAACGAGCTGCCGATTTTCGGATCGTTAGTATGGTGCTTTTAACAGCTGATTGTAGGCTGCACCCATCATTCATAGATAGATATATATATATATATATATATATATATATATATATATAAAAATGTAAAGAGAGGGATGCTGACACCAAATTATTGTTTACCGTACTGCATTAAGTTAAAAAATGTTTAGGCTTTGCAACCACTTTAACTACTTCAATACCGGACACTTTCACCCCCTTCCTGCCCAGGCGATGTTGCAATTTGAATGACAATTGCACGGTCATGCAAAACTGTACCCACATTTTTTTTTTCATTTTCTTCACACAAAATTGAGCTTTCTTTTGGTGAAACGCTCCTTTCTCTATCTGCAACGTAGAGAGCGTCCTGACTCTCCTGTAGCCCAAGGGAGGGGGCGAGCACGACACTCCACACCAGGGAGAAAGCCTTGCATTACTGTGTGGAGTTACAGACAGAAGAACAGGAAGTGAGGATTTCTCAGAAGAAATAAGGACATTTAAAAGCAAAAATGGAAGGATGAGGTAAGTGAAGGAGGACTGCACTAAGGTAAAGGAAGATATTTAGGGAAAAAAAATCCTTTACAACCCCTTTAAATTGGCGCAGTGCCGAATAAAAAATAAAATAAAAAAAAATAAATGAATAAAAATAATGAATGGTTAAAATCATCCAGAACTGAAGTGGTTTAAAGCGGATGTGCCATGGGAAAAAAAATATTAAAAGCCAGCAGCTACAAATCCTGCAGCTGCTGACTTTTAATATTAGGACACTTACCTGTCCTGGAGTCCAGCGCCGATCGCTCGTCTCTCTGCTGCTCCCCCCGCCATCCACGCTGAGGGAACCAGGAAGTGAAGGGATGCGTGCTTCACTGCCCGGTTCCCTACGGCGCATGCGCGAGTCGCGCCCGCCGATTGGCTCCCGCTGTGTGCTGGGAGCCGAGTGTTCCCAGCACACAACGGGGGGGGGGGGGGGGGGGTGACGGGATGTGACGGAATGCCTGTCTTTTGCCCGTGAATGCCGGGCCGGAAGTGGGTGCAAATACCTGTCTTTAGACAGGTATCTGCACCCCCTCCCCCCTGAAAGGTGTCAAATGTGACACCGGAGGGGGGGAGGGTTCCGATCAGCGGGACTCCACTTTAGGGTGGAGAACCGCTTTAAGTTGAAAGAAAAAAAAAGAAAAAAGTGGCCTTTTATTTGAAGATCTCTTGAATGTGAAATCTTCTGGGTCACTATTATTGCTTTCATAATGGTTTTCAATTTAAGAACTGAATGTAATGCCGTTCACAATGGCAAACTTGTGCAGTAGAAAGAGACGCCCTGCAGGTTTCCAGCATCGGTCTTACACAGAATTATTTTGGGGAATAGATGGAAATGAGGGAAACGTCTCGCTGTACCCGCGGTCTCACTTTGTATTGGGAAGAGAACATTCGGAAACTCGCCGTCTTCTTTACTCCTCTGGAACAGATGGACTCCAGTGGTTTTTAGAAGAACATCACAGGTACTAAGCGTCTCCCCATAGTGAAGATGAAGATTTATTTTTATTCATTTATTTTGCTCAGTCAGCTCTATTAGAGACCGGATTCTGTAATTGCTGTCGGAGGGATTTTTCCCTGAATAGCTTATTTTAAGCTCTACTGTATTACAACTAAATTTGAAATATATACATGAACTGTCTTATCTGCCAAAGGATCTGTAATCTTTTTCAGCGAGGCCTGGGATCTATGCACCCCTGCCCAACAGCGGAGCCAGGGCACTGGCCTCATTTGAAAGGCACGGGAAATCTTAAAGCAATACTATAGGTTCAATAAAAAAAAAAAAAAAAAAAACACAACAAACATCCACTGTTCAGTTTGTTTTGCACAGAGTGGCCCTGATCCTCCTCTTCTGGGGTCCCGCGGCGGCTCGCTCGGCTCCTCCCCGCATCGGATAACCCCCCCTGGAAAGCACTCTCCCAAGGGAGTTACCTTGCGGGCGCACTCCCGTTTTCAGCATTTTGGCGGTCGTTGCCGCCGAATGCATTACTCGGTGCCATCCTCCGGCGCCTGCGTCATTGGAATTGATTGAAAGCAGCAGGAGCCAGTGGCTGCGCTGCTATCAATCAATCCAATGAAGAGCCGAGAACCTGTAAAAAGAGCGACGTCAGTATCGCACCCTTGGAAATTCGGGGCTCAGGCAAGTAAAACTGTATGCAAGTAAAACTATGGGGCTGGGGGCTGCCCATAGGATGCTTTAAAGTGAAAAAAAAAACACGAAGGTAAAAACATCTGACAATATCGCCCCCCCCAGCCCCCGTTATACTTACCTGACCCCTCGAAAGTCCCGCGCTTGCCCCCCCCCCCCTCCGACATCCTCTTTGCCGCTCAACCTGCCCGTTGAATGGCTAGACTGAATGGATTGAAAGCAGCGCAGCCATAGGCTTGCGCTGCTGTCAATCACATCCAATGATGATGCGTGGTTGGGGCGGGGCCGAGTGATACAGTGAGCGGCAATAGCCGCCAGCTGCATCACGGGAGCCACTTTTCACATATTTGAAAAAAAAATTTGAAGACCATTTATCGTTTTCCTTCCACTTCACAATTATGTGCCACTTTGTGTTGGTCCATCACATAAAATCCCAATAAAATACATTTACATTTTTGGTTGTAACATGACAAAATGTGGAAAATGTCAAAGGGGTATGAATACTATTTCAAAGCACTGTACCAGCAACATATGTTATGAAGGAGATCTTACAGAGTAAACACTAGCACGCAGGTTTTCTTACCAGGTACTGTTGATCGGGATCATCAGACCGCAATAGGTGAATAAAGCGGCCCACAAGGCTCTGCTCTTCTGCAAAGTCCTCTGGGTCTGGGTCTTCAGCTGGCTGGTCTGGTTGGTCTTGTATCAGAGTCGATACCAAGTTCATAATAGCGTCCACCTATGAAGCAAGAAAGGCAGACATAAATCTATAGACCAGAATGCTTAAAGATCTTTGACTCCACGCTCGGCATCAGTTTTGCCCTTCTCTATGAAGTATACTTTGCTGATTGAACATCGCTTGAAAATATCAACGAGTGTGCATAGGCTGAATGATCCTCAGTGTCGTAAAACACATTTGCTGTAAAGCACATGATGTCAGGGACTGACCCCCCTGGGGTTGGTCAAAGCACCCTAAACTCACATGACCCCCCCCCTGGAGTTGGTCACAGTACCCTAGACTCCCGTTACCCCATCTGGGGTTGGTCAACGCACCCTAGACCCCCGTCACCCCATCTGGGGTTGGTCAACGTACCCTAGACTCCTGTCACCCCATTTGGGGTTGGTCAACGCACCCTAGACCCCCGTCACCCCGGTTGGTCAACGCACCCTAGACCCCCGTCACCCCATCTGGGGTTGGTCAACGCACCCTAGACTCCCGTAACCCCATCTGGGGTTGGTCAACGCACCCTAGACTCCCATGACCCAATATGGAGGTTGGCCAATGCACCCTAGACCCCCGTCACCCAATCTGGGGTTGGTCAACGCAACCTAGACTCCCGTCACCCCATCTGGGGTTTGTCAACACACCCTAGACTCCCTTGATCCCATTTAGGGTTCGTCAACACACACAAGACTCCCATAACCCCATCTGCGGTTGGTCAACGCACCCTAGACTCCTGTGACCCAATCTGGGGTTGGTCAACGCACCCTAGACTCCCGTGACCCAATCTGGGGTTGGTCAACGCACCCTAGACTCCCGTGACCCCATCTTGGGTTGGTCAACGCAACCTAGACTCCCGTGACCCTATATGGGGTTTTTCAAAGCACCCTAGACTCACATGACCCCCTTGTGGTTGGTCAAAGCATCCTATACTCGCATAACTCAAGCAGCCTAGACTCTCATTACCCCCCCCCCCGGTTGGTCAAAGCACCAAGAATGAAAATACTATAGTTAAACAGCACCCCATCATTACATGGTGTTGATTTCCGCATTTAGGACCCACTCACTACCTAAGGGGAAGGAACCGTGGTCACATGACAGGACTGAATACTGCAGGGCAAAAAGTAGACCCGTAATAAAAAAAATAAAAAAAGTTGGTGGGGGAGGGGGGCTTAAAATTTACAGCGACACCTATACATGGAAAGCTCAGCCATGTTGGTGAACCAAACACAACAAAAAGACAAGACAGCAAGCAGGTCTTCGTGGCAGGTAAGGTGCAATTACTAAAATTTGGGGACATTTTTCAGGAACAGAGTGCAGGGAGAACATGGCATCTATGAGAGTGGAGACATTACCTGTTCCTGAGTGCCGACCTCTGTGTTGTGCTCCAAGCCACTGCTCAGCACATAGCAACTCATATTCTTTCTGGACTCGTAGTCAAAGTACTCGAAGAGCGGATGGAAGTGTTTGAGCTTTAGCACGGTCAGAATATTGTTGTACGTGTCCACCGGAATCTTCAGAAGTCGGGTGAGCTCCTTTGAGACAGCGCTGCTGGTGGCAATGCTAAAAGAGAAAGGAAGAGGAGGATATAGTGTATGTAGAGCTCCACTGAACCGCAGGTTCACAATGGACTGGTAACTATATGGTTAACACAGGCAATGCTCTTTTATAAAATAGGACCTGGTGTTTCCACAGATCCCTACCCACCAAATATGTTTATGCAGAACTAGGTACTGGAGAGGTGAATTTAAATAATAATCTAAATTAAAACAAACCTTTTAGGAAAGAAAATTCAAATTAAGTTTCCTGCCATAGAAGAGATGTCTTCTACTCGCCTCTCCAGTGACCCAGGTCCTCTACCTTCTCCATTCCCACAAGACCAACCATGAGTTTCATTGGCATTCACATTGTACTTTCTATTACCAGACACCAGGGGTGGGCAATCTTTCAGAGGTTCAGTTCTACCCAAACAACATGGAGGAGATCAAAACCCCGCCCAAAAAAAACTAACTATCAAGCCCCAGTGTCCTGTGCCCCCACCCCCTGTAGGGTCCTCTGCTCCCCAGCATATCATCATCCCTCCCACAGTAGTCTTTCCTCCGCTGGCCAGTGACCTTCCCCCCTTCACACACAAACCCCACTTTAGTGTCCTATGTGCCTCCCATTTCATAGCAGTGTCCTCTGCTCCCTTTAAATCACCCCCACGGAAGTGTACTTTTCCCCCCATAACAGTGTTATGTCCCCTGTAATGCAGTGTTCTATGCGCCCCCCCATAGCAGTGTCCTCTGCCCCCCTTCACATCACATGGAGGGTGGGAGCGAGAGCTGCCAAAGTTAACTTCACATGAACAAGCTGGTGATTGGTTGCTAGGAAGCGGGGTGGTTCTAGCAACCAATCACCTGCTGGTTTATGTGAAGAGTTAACTCAAACAGCTCCCGTCCTCCATCCAGTACTGCGATATGTCCCGCGCTCAGCTCCCGTCCTCCATCCAGTACTGCGATATGTCCCACGCTCAGCTCCCGCCCTCCATCCAGTACTGCGATATGTCCCACTCTCAGCTCCCGCCCTCCATCCAGTACTGCGATATGTCCCACTCTCAGCTCCCGCCCTCCATCCAGTACTGCGATATGTCCCACTCTCAGCTCCCGCCCTCCATCCAGTACTGCGATATGTCCCACGCTCAGCTCCCGCCCTCCATCCAGTACTGCGATATGTCCCACGCTCAGCTCCCGCCCTCCATCCAGTACTGCGATATGTCCCACTCTCAGCTCCCGCCCTCCATCCAGTACTGCGATATGTCCCGCGCTCAGCTCCCGCCCTCCATCCAGTACTGCGATATGTCCCACTCTCAGCTCCCGCCCTCCATCCAGTACTGCGATATGTCCCACTCTCAGCTCCCGCCCTCCATCCAGTACTGCGATATGTCCCACTCTCAGCTCCCGCCCTCCATCCAGTACTGCGATATGTCCCACTCTCAGCTCCCGCCCTCCATCCAGTACTGCGATATGTCCCACGCTCAGCTCCCGCCCTCCATCCAGTACTGCGATATGTCCCACTCTCAGCTCCCGCCCTCCATCCAGTACTGCGATATGTCCCACTCTCAGCTCCCGCCCTCCATCCAGTACTGCGATATGTCCCGCTCTCAGCTCCCGTCCTCCATCCAGTACTGCGATATGTCCCACGCTCAGCTCCTGCCCTCCATCCAGTACTGCGATATGTCCCGCTCTCAGTTCCCGTCCTCCATCCAGTACTGCGATATGTCCCACGCTCAGCTCCCGCCCTCCATCCAGTACTGCGATATGTCCCGCTCTCAGTTCCCGTCCTCCATCCAGTACTGCGATATGTCCCACTCTCAGTTCCCGCCCTCAATCCAGGTTGGGAGGACCAGCAATGCAGGACAGTTTTGCTTGCAGGAGTTTGATCGTGTTCCATCCCACTGCACCCCACGTAGCACCAGATTTCTGGACTGTATCACTGGCTATGACACCGAATGGTACCTCTGGGTTTAAATTGAATATGCAGGTACAGTATATTGTATCGCAGTGCTGGTTGGACGCTTCCTGACGACGTGGCAATCACGAAACGTACGTCGAGGCGTACAGGTCACGCACGACTGACGTACTTCCTGGTGCCGCTGGCTCTCCTTCCTAGAGAGCTGGAACGCACGCTATACGCGGCTCTGCAGGCTCCATTGCTGGCGTGGGATCATCTCTCTCTTTCCACTCATTATCAACGCCTTCAACCTCAGTGCCGGGGCAAGGCACCCCTTCAAGTAAGAGGCCAAATCGTTGTTCTTTTGTTTTAAAATTTGAAATAAATGGTATTATTCTATGGCGATTTCTTTTTCATCTTTGAATACTTCATGTGGTGTGGAGTGTGGCGGTATCAAGACAACAAGAACCTAGCCTGGAATCTGATCTTTACCTATGCCTAATGTGACCTCTTTTTAATTAAAGTGGTCAACAGCTTGCGGTAAGGTGCCATCCATAAGCACTTATTTAGTGATTTATCTTGATTTGGTGAAGGTGGAAATCTCTAATAATCAAGTTGTATCATCCTTCAAGTTAGCTGTCACTCATCTACTTCACTTATGGACTTTTTTGCACGATAATCAACTATTCACTCAATGTGTCTCCCCTATTGGTCACTTTCAATTGGAATTTTTTGATTGTTTGACTAATTTAGTATATATTTTTTTGACATTCACCCATCACTATAACCAGGGGTTGACAAATTTGCTTGGAATCTAGGAGCCAGCTAAAAAAGTTAGGAGCCAGAAAACGCGCCCCGTCCCGATGAGCTTGCGCGCAGAAGCACATACGTGAGCAGCGCCCGCATATGTAAACGGTGTTTAAACCACACATGTGAGGTATCGCCACGATTGGTAGAGCGAGAGCAATAATTCTAGCCATAGACCTCCTCTGTAACTCAAAACATGCAACCTGTAGATTTTTTTAAACGTCGCCTATGAAGATTTTAAAGGGTAAAAGTTTGTCGGCATTCCACGAGCGGACGTAATTTTAAAGCGTGACGTGTTGGGTATGAATTTACTTGGCGTAACATTATCTTTCATAATATTAAAAAAAAAATGGGGATAACTTTACGGTTTTATTTTTTAATTAAAAAAAGTGTAATTTTTTCCCAAAAAAGTGCACTTGTAAGACCGCTACGCAAATACGGCGTGACAGAAAGTATTGCAACGATCTCCATTTTATTCTCTAGGGTGTTAGGATAAAAAATATATATAATGTTTGGGGGTTCTAATTAGAGGGAAGAAGATGGCAGTGAAAATAGTGAAAAATAGTGAAAAATGACATTAGAATTGCTGTTTAACTTGTAATGCTTAACTTGTAATACCAACGGCCACCACCAGATAGAGCCAGCTCACCAAGCCAAGTCGCCAGGACCCTATTTCTAGTCGCCATGGCGACCTGGCGCCCTGACTATAACGGTTATTTTTCTTTGGTATTTATTTAGTTATTTATACACAGATGTGCTAGCGCCTCTTATCTTTCACTCAATCGTATTATTACACCCCACTGAAATTTTTAGAGAGCAGCTCAGCTTTATAATATTGTTTTATATTTTTAAAATCTTTTGGCGCGAGATCCCATTTTCCAGCTTTCAAGTGCAAGTTAGAAAAATAAAGAAGCGTACTAGAAAAGCTTTGACACAACTCCATGGAATAAAGTGTCCCTGCTGCCCATCAGAATAAAAATCACTACATGTGCAAATGACTGAGAGCAGGAGGAAATTGTCCATTGTGTACAAGGGCTCTCAAAAGCCATCAAATAATTATGGTGGAACGTACTTGGCACTATTTAGGGTGACATTTGCAGCTAGAAGAGAAGTCTCTGCCAGCTACTCATATACAGGAATAAGTTCAGCGGCTCTACGGCCTGGAGGATGCGGCAACCACCATGAGCCATCAATCACGGGTACCAAGCAAAATGGCTTTGCCATCAAGCAGGCACAGTCCAGCCTCCTTATAATGAAGTGGGTCAGGCAAGCAGCATACAGGACTGGGAGATTTACTGGGGAGCTAGAAAGATGGGGGGTGGGGCAATAACAAAAAGCCGGATGAAGTCACCCTGAGGCTAGTTAAAGGTCCCAGTGAAGTGACTGGCCTCAGGTGATGCACAGAGATTAGGCAAATCTACCTACATAAGTTGTACCCGTTTATCTTAAGCTTCTCGTCTCTACAGCCATTCAACGTGCAGAATTTATACAGCTTGTCTAAAATTCCAAAAAGTAGGGTCCGGGGGGCTGAAGTTAAACTCTGAAGAGCTCAGTGAGGGCAGACACCCCCCCACCCAATCTGCACAGGAACTCCTTCCCCTGTCATCATTTTACCACTTAGTGTCAGAAGTGACTTGTACAGATAGAAAAAACAAGGGGAGGAAGAGAGAAATAAAGAAAGAGAAAAAGAGAAAAAGAGAAAAAGAGAAAAAGAGAAAAAGAGAAAAAGAGAAAGAGAGAAAGAGACAAAGAAAGAGAAAGAGAGAAAGAAAGAGAAAGAGAGAGAGAAAGAGAGAGAAAAAAAAAGAAAGAAAAAGAGAAAAAAAAAGAGAAAGAGAGAGAGAAAGAAAGAGAGAAAGAGAAAGAAAGAGAGAAAGAAAGAGAGAGAGAAAGAAAGAAAGAGAGAGAGAGAAAGAAAGAGAGAAAGAGAAAGAAAGAAAGAGAGAAAGAGAAAGAGAAAGAGAAAAAAAAAAAGAGAAAGAGAAAAAGAGAAAGAGAAAAAGAAAAAGAGAAAGAGAAAAAGAAAAAAAAAAAAAAAAAAAAAGAAAAAAAGAAAGAGAAAGAGAAAAAGAGAGAGAAAGAGAAAGAGAAAAAGAGAAAGAGAAAGAGAGAAAGAGAAAGAGAGAAAGAGAAAGAGAAAGAGAAAGAGAAAGAGAAAGAGAAAGAGAGAAAGAAAAAGAGAAAAAGAGAGAAAGAGAAAGAAAGAAAGACTTTCTCCCTGGTGTGGAGTGTTGTGCTTACCCCCTCCATTGGACTACAGGAGAGTCAGGACGCCCACTAACACACACAGCTCCTTTCTCCATCTGCAATGTAGAGAGCGTCCTGACTCTCCTGTAGTCCAAGGGAGGGGGCGAGCACGACACTCCACACCAGGGAGAAAGCCTCGCAATACTGTGTGGAGTTTCAGACAGAAGAACAGGAAGTGAGGATTCCTCAGAAGAAATAAGGACATTTAAAAGCAAAATGGAAGGATGAGGTAAGTGAAGGAGGACTGCACTAAGGTAAAGGAAGATATTTAGAAAACAGAAAAAAAAAAAAAATTGTACCTTTACAACCCCGTTAAGCACTCCTCACCCCCTTACATGCCACGTTTGGCATGTAATTTTTTTTGAGGGGGGAGTAGGGGCTTCGGTAGGAGTGCGGCTTCCTGTCCCACTTCCTCTTTCCGCCCAGGGACCGCCTCGGCGACTTCTCTTTTCGCCTTAGGCGCCCTTTCCCTTTAGGCCAGGGGTCTCCAAAAATTCTAAACAAAGGGCCGGTTTATTGTCCTTCAGTCTCTTGGAGGGCCGGACTTTGGCCAGTGGGAGTGGAAATTTTCCTGGCATCATTGTTTGTGAACATCTGGTATTAGGGGGGGGGGAGGAATAGTGCCCCATTGCTGGTATCATAGGGAGGAATAGTGCTCTATTAGTTGTGTCAGTGGGAGAAATGGTGCTCCATTGTCGGTGTCAGAATAGTGTCTCGTATCAGTGGGAGGGATAGTGCCCCAAGGGCCGGATAAAGGCAAGCAAAGGGCCGCATCTGGCCCTCGGGCCGCAGTTTGGAGACCACTGCTTTAGGCGATCTCCAGGGACACGCGACAAGTCCCAGGAGATCGCCTGTCCATTCATAGAGCGCAGCGCGACTCGCCCATGCGCAGTGGGTGCCTGGCCGTGAAGCCGAAAGCTGTCGCGGCCGGGTGCCCATTCTATAAATGAAGGCGCGATTTAGAAAAAAAAAATTGTACCTTTACAACCCCTTTAAAGCGGAAGTTGCACTTTTGGGTGGAACTCCGCTTTAAAGAGCATGCGACAGTGCTGGGGCTCAGGGATTGGTTAAGCATGGTCATGTGCGCACATGAAGGGTCTCCTCAGCCCCGAATAGAATGGATTAGAGCTTACACAGGGTTAATATTATTCCCAGTCCTTGTCAATGATTCAAAGACAACGTATTTAAAATTTCTCTTTTCCCCTTAGATGGATGCTCGTTTTGTCTAGGGGAATCGGCTATTTGTTTTAAAATATGAGCAGTACTTACCGTTTACGAGATGCATCTCCTCCGTCGCTTCCGGGTATGGGTCTTCGGGAGCGGGCGTTCCTTCGTGATTGACAGTCTTCCGAGAGGCTTCCGACGGTCGCATCCATCGCGTCACTCGTAGCCGAAAGAAGCCGAACGTCGGTGCGGCTCTATACTGCGCCTGCGCACCGACGTTTGGCTTCTTTCGGAAAATCGTGACGCAATGGATGCGACCGTCGGAAGCCTCTCGGAAGACTGTCAATCAAGAAGGAACGCCCATACCCGGAAGCGACGGAGAAGATGCATCTCGTAAACGGTAAGTACAGCTCCTATTTTAAAACAACTAGCCGATTCCCCTAGACCAAACGACCATCCATCTAAGGGGAAAATGTTTTCTCTATGGGTGAACCTCCGCTTTAAGAAAAAAAAAAAGGATCTAAATTCTATTTTAAACCCCAGAACTGCACGCTTAGTCAAGGGCAGGTTACTTTTTTCAGCTCTAGAAAAACAAAAACAAAAAACACATATGGGTGACCTTGTGTGACGGATCGCCGGGATGATTTGCTCAGCACAACCAATGACAGCCCAGTAACAAGGGACAACAGCCTGCTAGAAAAAACGGTTTCCATAGCAACTTGTTCCATTATAAATCTCACATCATTAAACCAAAATTAGTGAGAAATTTGCACAGAATACATCTGTGTTCCAGGCAAACAAAAGGTAAAAACGGCCTTGAACTTGCAACAGGCAAAACAATACAATACAGGTACTGTTTGCACGATATGTTTTTCTTTTCCCCACTTGTTTGTGGCATTATGGAGAATAGATGGGTACTTTTCTGACTAATGCAAACAGATGACAGAGATAAAAGTCAGAGCGGTAAACAGAAAGAAATGATAAAGGTGCTGCTCTGAACACGAAGGCAGCGGGAGATCAGAAAATGATTCCTTAACCACTTACCGACCAGCCGGTGTCATTATACTGCGGCAGATCGGCACGATCCCGCGAACCGTCGTGGCGGTTCGTCGGCCCCTTTAAGCGCGATAGCAGGCGCGCGTGTGCGTGCCCGCTGCATCGCGGGGGTGCCAATGCTCGTGAACGGCGGTCACAAACGATTGCGGGCACGAGAGGCAGAACAGGGACGCACGTGTGTAAACACTCAAATCCCTGTTCTGTGAGGAGAGACAGAGCGCGAGTTCCTAAGGCTACTTTCACACTGAAGCACTGCTATTTTTAGCGGCGTTTTACCGTTTTGTTTGCCGCGATTTTCGGCCGCTAGCATTGCGGTTTTAAAGGGGTTGTAAAGGTACAATTTTTTTCCCTAAATAGCTTTCTTTACCTGATTGGTTGGTTTTGCGTTATAGAGTCTACAAAATAGGTGATAGTTTTATAGCATTATTTATTATTATATATATTTTTTTTTTTACTAGTAATGGTGGGATCAGCGTTTTTTTTTTTTTATTTATTTGGACTGCGACATTTAACCCCCTTTTTTAACCCCCTTTTTCGGTCGCTAGCGGGGGTTAAAGGGGTTGTAAAAGGTACAATTTTCTTTTTTCCTAAATATCTTCCTTTACCTGATATTTATATATATATAATAAATAATGCCATAAAACTATCCCCTATTTTGTAGACGCTATAACGCAAAACCAATCAATATACGCTCATTGCGATTTTTCTTACCAGAAATATGTAGACGAATACGTATCGGCCTAAACTAAGAAAAAAATGTGCATCTAAAAAAAAAAAAAAAAAAAAAAAGAAGAAGAAGAAGAAGAAGAAGAAGAAGAAGAACTGGGGATGATTAATATAACAAAAAGTACAAAATATTGTGTGCGTTTTTTTTTGTTTTTTTTTAATGTCGCTCTTTTTTGTTTATAGCGCAAAAAATAAAAACCGCAGAGGTGATCAAATACCACCAAAGAAAGTTCTATTTGTAGGGGGAAAAAAATTATAATAAAAAAATATAAGGACTTTATAAGGATTTTGCGGGGGGGAGGGAAAGGACATACATTTTATTTGGGTACAGCGTCGCACGACCGCGCAATTGTCAGTTAAAGTAAGGCCCCTTTCACATTGGGGCGTTTTTCATACGGTACAGCGCTAAAAATAGCGCTGCTATACCGCATGAAAAATCATGCCCCGTAGTGTTCAATGTGAAAGCCCGAAGGCTTTCACACTGAAGCGGTGGGCTAGCAGGAGCGCTCCAAAAGTCCTGCTAGCCGCATCTTTACCGCGGTATAGGAGCGGTGTGTTCGCCGCTCCTATACCGCGCCTTCCCATTGAAATCAATGGAAAAAGTGCGGTAATACCGCCCGCAACGCCCTTTTTCGGCCGCTAGCGGGGGTTAAAACCTCACCGCTAGCGCCCGAATATCGCGGTAAACATGACGGTATAGCCGTGCTACAAATAGCGCGGCTATACCGTCACCGCGGCTCCACGCTGCAATGTGAAAGCAGCCTAACGCTTGCTGTATCGCAAAAAAAAAACGGGGTTACTTACCGGTAACATCCCTTTTCCTGGAGTCTTTCAGGACAGGTACTGTAGAGAGACACAGGCTCCTCCCCTCACAGGAAACACCGCCTTCCAATTAAGAATTTAAGCCTCATCCTCCCTCAGCTCCTCAGTTTTTTCCAGAGTACCTCCGGCCAGCTGGGGAGACACAAGAACACGTCATAAAAGTATAAAATTACATCTTACCTGACGGCCTCGTCTGATGAGTTTCCATAATATCCCCTACAACAAAAGAGGGTGGGTACCAGTGCTGTCCTGAAAGACTCCAGGAAAAGGGATGTTACCGGTAAGTAACCCCGTTTTTCCCTGTTCGTCTTTCAGGACAGGTACTGTAGAGAGGATAAGCGAGCACCTTACCCTAGGGTGGGACAACTGCTTGCAGTACTTTGCGTCCAAAAGCCTGGTCTTTGGTTGAAAGTAGGTCCAGTCTGTAATGTTTTACAAACGTTGAGAAACTAGACCATGTTGCAGCCTTGCAGATCTGCTCCGGGGAAGCACCAGCACACTCTGCTTGGGAAGTTGCTACTGCCCTGGTGGAATGAGCCTTGATACCCTGTGGAGGCTCTACTCCCCTAGAAGAATAGGCTAGAACGATGGCTGCCCTTAACCACCTGGCTATCGTGCGTCTAGAAGCCCTAGACCCTTTCTTGGACCCAGAAAACAAAACAAATAGTGAATCAGCTTTCCTGAACTGACTTGTGTAATCCAAGTATTGTAGGACACACCTCCTAACATCTAGGTTGTGAAACTTGTGTTCCTGTTCCCTCACAGGATTTGAACAAAAAGAAGGCAATGTTATTTCTTGACTTCTGTGAAACTTAGAAGCTACCTTTGGTAGAAAAGCCGGATCTGTCTTAAAAATGATGCGATCCGGAAAAACTTGAAAAAAGGGGACCCTAATAGATAGGGCCTCGAGTTCGCTCACTCTCCTGGCAGTAGTGATCGCTACTAAAAACACTGTTTTGAGAGTGATCACTTTTAAACTACATTTGTCTAAAGGCTCAAATGGTTCTACTGTAAAGGCTTGAAGAACCAATGAGAGATCCCAAACTGGGAAGTTGGAGGTTTTAACAGGTCTCCGTCTACTCAAAGCCTTAAAAAATCTAGAGACCCAAGGGTCAAATGCTAGTTGTTTTTCAAAAAATACACTTAGCGCTGACACCTGACCCTTCAGCGTGCTAGTTGCCAATCCTTTATCAGCTCCAGCTTGAAGAAATTCTAAAACAGCCACAGAGCTGTTGACACTGAATGAGCTTTCTGCACACCAGATGTTAAACCGTTTCCACACTTTTTGGTAAATGGCTTGCGTCTCCTTCTTTCTACAGCTTAGGAGTGTTTCAACCAAGCGTTCTGAAAACCCTTTGCCCCTCAGCAGCTCTTCCTCAGAAGCCAGGCTGCCAGGTTCCATCTCTCTACCTGCGGGCAGCAGATTGGACCCTGCAAAAGGAGATCCTCCCGAATTGGTAGAATCCAAGGAGATTCTATCGATAGATTTTTTAGGATAGAGAACCATGGTCTCCTGGGCCAATGAGGTGCGATGAGAATGAGTGTTGTGTTCTCCCCCTGCAGTTTCCTCAGGACTGCTGGTATTAGAACCGGAGGGGGGAAAGCATAACACCTGGAGAACTTCCAGGTTTGGGCCAGAGCGTCCACCGCCAGAGCTCCATCCCATCTGTTTAGGGAAAAAAAGAGCCGAGTTTTGGCATTTTCTCTTGAGGCGAATAAATCCACCTCCGGAAGACCCCATCTTTGAGTGATCGCTCTGAAAACTTCCTGATTCAGAACCCAATCGCCCTCCCTCAGTTTCTTCCTGCTGAGGAAGTCTGCGACCTGATTTAATTCTCCCTTCAGATGTATGGCTGAGAGGGACAAGACATTGGCCTCCGCCCATATGAGAATAGATTTTGTCAGATCCCATAAGGACTTGCTCCTGGTGCCCCCCTGCTTGTTGACATAAGCTACTGCCGAGGAGTTGTCTGTCCTGATTCGAACATGCTGTCCCTGCAGCTCCTTCTGAAAGGCTTTGAGGGCTAACTCTATCGCTTTTAGTTCTCTCCAATTCGAAGATTTTTGCGAGTCCTCTTTTGCCCAGCGACCCTGTGTCAGAAGGGAGTCCAGGTGTGCTCCCCAACCGGAGCCACTGGCATCTGTTGTCACTGTTCTGGAAATCGGGGAGATCCAATCCAGGCCCTGTAAAAGGTTCGCCCCCTTCCTCCACCACCAAAGGGACCTCTTGATGTGAACCGGTATGGATATCAGGGAATCCAAGGATTCCGGTTTGTGGTCCCAAATGTTCAGTATGAACAGTTGTAGAGGTCGGAAATGCAGACCCGCCCACTGCACTGCAGGAAGACAAGATGTTAATAACCCCAGAGCTGACATGACTTTCCTTATCGGAAGCTGGCAACTGCTCTGAAGAAGTGATATTACGTTGTCCACCTTCTGAACTTTTTCTATTGGGAGAAAAGTCATCTGTCTGGTTGAGTCCAGTACATATCCCAGAAAAGTGACTCTTTGGGAGGGTGTCAGGCTGGATTTTTCCAGATTGAGTAACCAACCTAGGTTCTCCAGAATCCCCTTTGCAACCTGGAGGTCCTGGGACAACCGTGTCGGAGAGTCTGCAAAGAATAGCAGATCGTCCAGGTAAGCTATCACCAGGATGCCCTTGAGACGTAGAAAGGCTAGTACCTCCACCATCACTTTGGTGAATATGCGGGGGGAAGAGGAGAGCCCGAAGGGGAGTGCTTTGAATTGCAGGTGAAACATCCCCTCTCTGGACCTCACGGCCAGTCTGAGAAATCTCTGATGGCATTCCGCTATTGGGATGTGTAGGTAGGCATCCTTTAAATCTATGGATGCCATGAAGCAGTTCGGAAGGAGGAGTGTCCTCACGGAATAGATGGAATCCATCCGAAACCGTTTGTACGTGACCGAGGTGTTTAGAGGTTTTAAATTCAGTATAAGCCTGAATTTTCCTGAAGGCTTGCGGACCACAAATATGTGGGAGTAGAAGCCCTTTCCTATCTCCTCCGATGGAACCCGAACTACCACCTCCTGATCCTCCAACTCCTGAAGAGAGGAGATCAGAGCCACAGATTTCTCTTTGCATTGGGGCAAATTGGTGACTAAGAGTCTGGATGGGGGGGGACTTGAGAATTCTAGTCTGTACCCTCTCCTTATGATCCCCAGCACAAATTGGTTGCTGGTGATCGTCTCCCATTGTGGGAGAAAGGCCCCCAACCTTCCTCCCACCTTGACTCCGTCATTGAGGTTTTTGGGGCTGTTCAGGAGCACGAAAAAGTGCCCCGGCACGGCCTTTCCCTTTTGGTCCCCAAAACTTTTTCTTTCCCTCAGGTTTGGGGACTTCCACCTTCTTTTGGGTCCAGAATTTTTTCTTTGTCTGTCCCCCAAAATTTTTTCTTTAAGGGGAAAGCCTTCTTCTTGTCGGCTGTACGATCTAAGACAGCCTCCAAGCCTGGCCCAAATAATAAGTCTCCTGTAAGGGGGATCCCGCACAATTTAACCTTTGAGGCGCTATCCCCCTGCCATGTCTTGAGCCAGAGAGCTCTTCTTGCAGAATTAGATAGAGCTGCAGATCTGGCAGACATGCGGATTGACTCTGCTGAGGCGTCCGCTACATACCGTACGCCACTCAGTAAAGTTGGAAAAGAGGAAAGTATAGTCTCTTTTGGCGTTCCGGCCTCAATATGTGCCTTAATTTGTAAGAGCCAATGCTCTAAATTACGGGCCACCACTGTTGCTGCCATAGCTGGCTTAAGGTTCCCCTGGGAAGCATCCCAGGACTTTTTTAATAGCGAATCCATCCGCCTGTCCATGGGGTCTGAAAGGACCCCCATGTCCTCAAACGCCAAGTCCGTATGTCGGGATACCTGCGAAAAGGCGGCATCTAGTTTGGGGGATTTGTTCCATACTGAAGCCTCCTCTTCAGAAAAAGGAAACCTCCTCTTCAAAGAGTTTGAGAAGAAAGGTTTCCTCTCTGGGTCCTGCCATTCTTTTTTGATGGCATTGACCAGTACTTCATGGACTGGAAAAACCCTTTTCTTTTGTTCTCCCAAACCACTGTACATCTGGTCATGGAGTGACAGTGTCTTTTTCTCCTCAACTATCCCTAAAGTAGCGTGGATAGTTTCCAATAACTCTTCCACCTCTTCAAGGGAAAGCTTGTAGCGAGAGACCTTTGAGGACCCTGCCTCTGTCTTCTCACTATCTGACTCCTCTTGGGAGCTAGAAGCGGCACTGTCTTGCTCCTCCTCAGCATCCTCTCTGATATCCGCAGGTTTCTCTCTACTCCCAGAGGGAAGAACCTCAGGATTCGGTGGAATTACCTGTTGCGCTACAGAAGGGCTGCTTTGGGGCAATTGAAAATTAGCAAAAATATCTTTAAACGATTGAAAGGTGCCAGAAAGCTCTTTCATAGAAGCTGCTAATTCAGATGCCTGCTCTGCCTCCCTTTCTTTAACCAGCCCCTCAATACATTTCCTGCAAAGTGCTTTGTTCCAACTCTCACTAAGTGAAGATCTGCAGGAAGGGCATTTCTTCCTGCTGTGGGCTGATTTTTCTGTGGATTTCTGAAAAACACAGAAGAAAGTGGAGGCTAGATTAAAAGAGAGACCAGCGCATAACACAGGTAACCACCAGGAGTGTTCTAGGACCAACCACCACCAGGGTTCCAGACACACTACACTAACAAACTCCCCGACCACCAGGAGAAGAAAACAAAAAAAAATCACCAGTGAAGCTGTACAACATGATAAGGGAACACCACCCCAGGGTTCTCCTTACCTTAGAGTGGCTGGTGCTGTCGTCATCCGGAGGTGCACGGGAAGCCTCTGCTTCCGACATCTCGCTGAGGAATGTGGTCGCGACTGCCTGCCAAAACGCCGACCCTACGGCTGAGAAGAGAGAGGCCGCACCAGCCCAGCGTCAGGCCTTTTCACACTGCAGCGTCCGGGACCAGTGACGCGTATCCGGCGGAAGTGCCCGCCCCCCCCCGGAACTGACGTCACTCGTCATCCGGTCCGGCCCAGCTCCTGGCCGACTGTGAAATCTCACAGGGAGCGTGCACCCCGCCTGCAGCGCCACCCCTGTGCGTTGAGTGAATAGGCCTCCGCGGCTGAATCCACCCCAGGAATGTCCGCGGGACGCTACACGGCGATGTCCTGGGTAAGTGACTTCCCCAGTCAACCAGGACGCCATGCGTTTAAAAAATAGCCCTGAGCCCAGGGAGAACAGGTCCCCCCTCTCAGGAAAACTGGCCTCAGCTTCCCCAGCTGTCTGGCCCTTGGCCCCCAGCGGTGTCTCCCCTCCGGAGGAAACACCATAAACTGAGGAGCTGAGGGAGGATGAGGCTTAAATTCTTAATTGGAAGGCGGTGTTTCCTGTGAGGGGAGGAGCCTGTGTCTCTCTACAGTACCTGTCCTGAAAGACGAACAGGGAAAAATGGCCTGGCCATGAAGTGGGGGGGGGGGGTTAAATCCTTCGGAGCTGAAGTGGTAAATAGAAGGTTGAAAATAATAATGAACTCAAACTGAAGACTCAGGTAATGATCACATATCCCATGTCGTGTTTCAAGTTTCAAGGCTGCGCACAGCAGACAATGGCGGCTACAAACATATTCTCTTTCTTCAATCAAATCCTTCAGCTGTCTGTATTTCATCTAAAATAAAGTGTTTTTTTTCCCGTCAAGGAGAAAATGGAGGAGGAGGAGGAGAGGTCAGCTGAAGCACAAGCAGTGAAAGAGGATTCTCTGAAGTGAAAAGAAAAGATGGGAATTTGTCATGCAACAATATAAAGCATCAACACATTTCGTGGCACTCTAAAGGTCACTTCATCAGGATGGGTGTACAAAGCACAGCAATTGCTTTAAAGGTGTGACATTCACCCGCTTCACAGAGAGAACTACAACATATGTCTGTTACAGCGACCCAATGCCATGGGCTCATTATTAGAAACAATGACATTTGACTGAAGGACTGAGATGCGTTTTGTACACCTATTACTAATGCCACGAAACAGAGGGTTTAGAGCTGAACTCTGCACACAGGGGCGAGCCCCCCGGGCCCCGCACTTCACACTCGGTACAGAACGCATCCCTGAACGCTGCACTCGGTGCAGGATGCCTAGTCCTGAACCCTGCACTCTGCAGGATGCCTAGTCCTGAACCCTGCACTCTGCAGGATGCCTAGTCCTGAACCCTGCACTCTGTATGTGGCACACCCCAGATACAACCAGCCCTTTGAGGGCGACCATACTGCTAATGAAATAGAGTTTGACACTCCTGGTCTAGATGATGCTGGATGTCCTTCAACCAGGAAATGAGGCGGGCTCCATCTGATTTGATAAAGCTTCTAATGCCTCATACACACGTACGGGATTTCTGACAGGAAAAGTTCCCGTCGGAAATCCCGAGAACCTGCTCGGTTCAGTCTTTCCCTCTGCACACGGACAGTTTTCCCGACAGGAAAACTGCGATGGAGCTTTGGCCAGGAATGCCGGACGTGTGCATGCTCCATCGCAGTTTTTTCCCATAGGAAAACTCCCAAAACCCCCTGGGCAAAAGTCCGCTGGTTTTCCCTGCGAGAAAAAAAAAAAAGAACTGGTTCTCTTTTTGCCCGGTGGTTTTTGGGCAGTTTTCCCATCGAAAAAACTGAGGAGCATACACGCGGCCGGGATTCCTGGCCAAAGCTCCATCGCCGTTTTCCCGTCAGGAAAACTGATCGTGTGTACGAGGCTTGTGGCTCAGTGTAAAAAGTTCAGTGGGCAGTAAACTTAAAGCGGAGGTTCACCCTAAAAACAAGTATATACCATTCAATCCAGCATACTGCAGACATGAACAGTATGCCGTTTTTTTCTTTTCGGTTTACATACCGTAGTATAGGTATTTCCCCCCCCCCCCCCCCCCGGCTTCCGGGTAGTGAATCCCGCGGGAGTGGGCATTCCTATTCAGAGACTAAGTGATTGACGTATGACAAAAGCTTCCCCACCGGCGCATAATGCACGTCACCATTTTCCGAAAGAAGCCGAACTACGAGTCGGCGCTATACGGCGCCTGCGCACAGACGTTCAGCTTTTTTCCGAAACTGGTGACGCGCCTTTTGCGCCGGTGGGGAAGCTTTTGTCATACGTCAATCACTTTGCCTCTGAATAGGAACGCCCACTCCCGCGGGATTCACTACCCAGAACCCGGGGGAGAAAATACCTATACTACGGTATGTAAACCAGAAAAAAAAAAAAAAAACAGAATACTGTACATGTCGGCAGTATGCTGGATTGAATGGTATATACTTATTTTTAGGGTGAACCCTCGCTTTAACCACTTAAGCCCCAAACCAAAATGCTGCCTAAAGACCCAAGGGGTTTTTACAGTTCGGGACTGCGTCGCTTTAACAGACAATTGCGCGGTCGTGCGACGTGGCTCCCAAACAAAATTGGCGTCTTTTTTTCCCCACAAATAGAGCTTTCTTTTGGTGGTATTTGATCACCTCTGCGGTTTTTATTTTTTGCGCTATAAACAAAAATAGAGCGACAATTTTGAAAAAAAATGCAATATTTTTTACTTTTTGCTATAATAAATATCCCCCAAAAACATATATAAAAATTTTTTTTTCCTCAGTTTAGGCCGATACGTATTCTTCTACCTATTTTTGGTAAAAAAAAAAAAATCGCAATAATCGTTTATCGGTTGGTTTGCGCAAAATTTATAGTGTTTACAAAATAGGGGATAGTTTTTTTGCATTTTTTTTTTTTTTTTTTTTACTACTAATGGCGGCGATCAGCGATTTTTTTCGTGACTGCGACATTATGGCGGACACTTCGGACAATTTTGACACATTTTTGGGACAATTGTCATTTTCACAGCAAAAAATGCATTTAAATTGCATTGTTTATTGTGAAAATGACAGTTGCAGTTTGGGAGTTAAACACAGGGGGCGCTGTAACATTTAGGGATCACTGTGTATGCGTTTACTAGTGTAGGGGGGTGTGGCTGTAGGAATGACGTCATCGATCGTGTCTTCCCTATAAATGGGATGACGCGATCGATGCGCCGACACAGTGAAGCACGGGGAAGCCGTGTTTACACACGGCTCTCCCCGTTCTTCAGCTCCGGGGAGCAATCGCAACGGAGCGGCTATAAACGAATAGCCGCGCCGTCGTCCCGGATCGCTCCTGAAGCCACGGGAACCGTCGCATGTATCGGGGGGGGTCCCGATCGGACCCCCGACCCACGTCAAGCAGAGGACGTATATATACGTTGATGTGCCTGCCTGTGCCATTCTGCTGACGTATATGTACATGAGGCGGTCCTTAAGTGGTTAAAGTAAGTCATTTACGTACCGGAGAGAAGCCTTTACAACTGTCCAATACAAAAAGGTAACTATGGAGCTCTACATTATATCCACACAGTGCTGACAACTTTATACCTTAAGAAATTAAACGGCTACACTTATAGGGATCTCTCCTCTAGCTAGATAAAGCTTTCATCTACAAGACCTGTTATTTATGTCTACTTACTGTTCAAGGTTCAGCTTGTTAAATATTTCAACAGTAGTCTCCAACACTTTATCCACATAATCCACCCGGTCAGGATAACACTTCATAGCCAGATTAATGAGGGATACTTGCAAGGACACAACATCTTCGGACGGCATGTCCTGCCGAGACTGCGGGAGGAAAAGAAGGCGATGATGGCTGTATGAAAAATGTATATAATTTTAGATATAAACCTCTTTCTGAAACCTGAGTTCCCATGTTTTCCTACTTCCTGGGGCCTTGAGGTGCATGACACTAGTGAAAGGAGAAGAGGGGAGCAGTTCTGTAGTGCTACACGTCTTATATCCAGGAAACAATGCTGCTCCCCCATAGATACAGTACAGTGAGTGAGCGTGTCATCCTAGGACAGGAAGTGTGTTACTGGCAGGATCATCAGGTGAAAAGAAAGGTAAAAAAAAAAAAAAAAGCCTCAAAAACTAAACGCAGCCAACACATCTAGAAATTGGCAAGCTAAAGTATATTCCTAAACAAACAAAAATTAAATGCAGTTTAATAGTGTTGAAAATGTAATATATGCACAATAAACAAATAATCGCATCAGTGCCATCACACCAAAACAAGCGGGGGTTCACCCAAAAAACAAGTATATAACATTAGATTCAGTATACCTCAAACATGTACAGTATGCCTTTTTTTTTGGGGGGGGGGGGGGGGGTGTACATGCGGTATTATCGGTATTTTTCTCCCGTCTTCCGGGTACTTGCTCCCGCGGGACTGGGCGTTCCTGTGCAGTGCCGCAATGTAAACTGGGACTTCGCCCATATGATTAACGTGCCTGAGAAAAACTCCCCCCGGCGGATAAGTTGCGTCATGACTTTCCGAAAATAGCCGAACTGCGAGTCGGCTCTATACGGCTCTTAAAGTGGTTGTAAACCCTTATTTTTCACTTTTACCTACAGGCAAGCCTATAATACGGCTTATCTGTAGGTATAAAGAATATCTCCTAAACCTGTACGGTTTAGGAGATATTCCCCTCGCAATGCGCCGCTGATTGCAGCGGCGCATACGCAGGGGGGATCCACGGCGAAAGGACCGGCAGCCGCCGGACCTTCCTGCGTTTAAATCTCCCGCGCGCACGCACGTCATCGCCGCTCCAGCCAATCACAGCGCTGTAGCGGCGATACCCGGAAGACACGCCGGAGCAAGATGACATCTCGCTCGGCATGGACCAGGTAAGTGCTACACACCTCGTTCCGAGGTAAGTATTTCATAATCAGCTATTATGCGGTGCATACTAGCTGATTATGCCTTTTGCCTTGCAGGTTTAAAAAAAAAAAAAAAAAAAATTATATATGCGGTTTACAACCGCTTTAATGGTTTTATCCATGTTATTTTAACAAATTTTGTAATAAATAATTTTTTATATCAATTTTGGTTGTTGCGTCTCTTTACAATACCGTTAAAGTCCCGTAAAACTGTTCCTTTTTTTCTAAAACAACTGAAAATCATAAAAGTACTCTCATACTGTTCCTTTTTATAACGTGACCCCATTACAAGTATGCAATGTATTCTTCAGTGCTCAACCTTAATATGCTTCCATGTTACATACGTAGTAGTTACACAGTAGGTCCATCAAGTCCAACCTATGTGTGTGATTATATGTCAGTATTACATTGTATATCCCTGTATGTTGTGGTATTCCAAATGGAAAATATTCACACACACCAACAGTCCATGTTCTTTTTCCAATTTTTAAATAAGATGGACTCTCACTTTAAATGTTGGCACCTTACCCTTTTAAGTGGATATAGGAAGTGGTGCCATTATATATATATATCCCCTTACCACCCTGTTTTTTGTTTTTTATTCTATCCTTGTTGTCAGTAAGCACAGGCGTCAATCCTACAAGGCTAAAAGTGTGAACTGCTGTCAGATCACCGGGTTGAGCTTTTACACCAGCATTTTATGTGGAGAACAGAGGAGTTCTGTTTAGAAATGGTTATTCCAGCTTGACAAATATGGCCTCTTTCACCCCTCTTGCAAACCAGCCCACCCTGTCCATAATGTGCACCTACAGGCATAGGTGTGCACCCCAAAGCTCAGACACACATGAACACCACCTGCTTTTACAGGGAGGAGGCTCTGATGGTAGGAGACAGATGATTAGGAGCATATTACACTACACCCTAAATACGGGTGTAATGGGTTCCTAAATTTGAACCTAGCCTTTATTTACACTGGCACCCCCAACCACCCATCTGGTGCCACCCATGGATAATGCTAAAGTACGTGGGGTAATTAGGGTGTGCCTAGGCACACACCCTGTGCCATTACGCCTATGCCTACAGGCCTCTTTCACATGGGGCGGATTACACCCTGGTCAGCAGGGGATAGGCTGACAGATTTCACCCACATAGCTACAAAGAATACTCTCCATTTCTTACCTGAATGACTGTGGCCACTTGCTGAGAGAAAATGTCAAACAGTTTTATATCTGCTGGGATGCCGGGTCCATCTTCTCTGTGCGCAAATAGCGCTAGTCTGTGGAGGAGGGAACAGAGAACAGATCAACAGATGGCTTACAGGAATGCAAGCAAAAGGAAAGCCATGGCAAAATTCTACACCAGAACTGTAACCTCAGAATCTGGAATTACCTGTCAATTAAAGCGATGATGATGTTTTTTACATTCACGTTTTGGTGAAGTTCGGCACAAGAGCGGAGAAAAGGATTCAGAGTTTGGAGGTGAAATTCATCGGGAAAGACCTAAAGACAATAAAACAAAAAAACTCAAAATAAAGTGAGAAAGGGTTGGAACCACCAATGGATTTTTTACAGCCTGGTTGCCCATTGCGGATATTTACCTTTACTTTCTTTTCTAAATTCTGCACAGAAAGGGAATACCGTTATATACTCGAGTATAAGCCGAAAATGCCCCCCTCGGCCTATACGTCACCTTTTTGTGCCTGATCTCCCAGATTTTGGGGACCCGATACCGGACGGCCGTAGGTCCCCTGGACCCCAAACTTGGCACACATGTAGCCCTTCCTCTACAAGTGTGCAAAGTTTGTTGTCCGTGGGGACCTACGGCCGGGGAGCACCGATTTTTCAAAGCCGGGCACCCCTTCCATAGACTCCCATGTTAAACTGTAATTTCTCCAGTGACTTGGGGACCAGTCGTAGGTCCCCTGGATCTGGAACTTGGCACACGTATAGCTCCATTTCTCCTCTACAAGTGTGCAAAGTTTGTTGTCCGGGGGACCTACGGCCGGGGAGCACCGATTTTTCAAAGCCGGGGAAACCCCTTCCATTGACTCCCATGTTAAATGTCAGTCTAGTCATGGACACAGTGAGGCATGGGCACAGTAAGGCATGCACATGGACAACCTAGGCTTATACTCGAGACAGTACGTTTTTCCATTTTTTTGTGGTGAATTTGGGTGCCTCGGCTTATATTCGGGTCGGCTTATACTCGAGTATATACGGTAATCACCCCTTAAAGTGGATGTAAACCCATTCTGTAGGCTTGTACCTACAGTTAGGCCTAGAATAAAGCTTACCTGTAGGTACTATGAATATCTTCTAAACTTTCATGCAGCCGAGTGAGGTCACTCTGAAGTGAGGGTCAACCTGTGCCCTCCCTTCAGAGCTCGGTGCCACGGAAAGCGCAGGAGTGCCGTCAACACGGAGCAGCCAAATCAAATGGCCAGAGGAAACAAACCCAGAACGAAGACCAGGTAAAGATAGAAGCGTCTGTTAGAGCCAACAGCACTGCGGTGCAGGGCTTAGTTCTAAGGTAAGTATTTGCCTTTACTTTGAAGGGTTTCAAAAAATAAATAAAAAATTGGCGCGGTTAACTTCCGCTTTAAGGCTTGGTACACAGAAACTAGAAGACATTCGGCCACTGTGTACAACAGCCTGTCCAACAAAGCTAGCCATCGAATGGGCGTGCTGGAAAACCATCAACCGATCGGCATTCGTCAGCAATGGCTGCCCGTTCTGGCAGGGTGCTAGTCCTCCTGTCAGAACACAATAGCTTAGTGGGGAGATCCCTGTACTAACATCGCATAGTAAATACAGTGAGCTCCTCAGTATTTTCTTTGTTCAGCCTGCTGGGTTGAACGGAATTTTATATACACTAAAGCCTGTTAGACTGATGAACAGCAGGGATGCTCGCAACTGTACAGTAGCCATCTTTCACATGATTTTGAAGATTACGGTAAATCGTTTTTGCAATTGGAGCACGTGTCCCTTTTGTGTTATTTTATATTACCGTATTTAATCTGTGTATACGGCGCACTTTTTTCCCCTTAAAATCAGGGGAAAACCGTCAGTGCGCGATATACGCCGATCTCCGCTGTCTCCGACATTGTCCGAGCCGAGCGCACTGTGCACTCGGCTAGGCTCGGCTCCGCCCGCAGCCACGCGAGAGAAGCCGAGTGCGCAGGAAATCCGGCTCTGCACAGCGCGCCAAATTCAAACACACGACGCTGCAACTCTGCAGACGGACACCCACAAGGCTCGACGGACCCCGCCGCAGACGGACACCCCCAAGGCTCGACGGACCCCGCGCAAAGGCCGCAGACGGACGCCGGGGCAAGACATCCAAAATGTAAGTTTTTTCCCTAAACTTCCCTTCTCAGCTTGGGGTGCACGCTATACACCGGCGCGCGGTATACGCCGATAAATTAATATTAGGACACCTACCTGTCCTGCAGTCCAGCGCCGTCCGCAGCAGAGGATGAGCGATCGCTTGTCACTCTGCTGCTCCCCCCGCCATCCACAGTGAGGGAACCAGGAAGTGAAGCGCTCCGGCTTCACTGCCCGGTTCCCTACGGCGCATGCGCGAGTCACTCTGCGCCTGTCGATTGGCTCCCGCTGTGTACTGGGAGCCGAGTGTGGTGGCGGGAGGTGACGTCATGCCCACAGTCTGCCAGAGACTGTCGTGGCCGGAAGTGGGTGCAAATTCCTGTCTTTAGACAGGTATCTGCACCCCCCTCCCCCCTGAAAGGTGTCAAATGACACCGGAGGGGGGGGAGGGTTCCGATCAGCGCAAGTTCAACTTTAGGGTGGAGCTCCGCTTTAACTTCAAAAGCATTGTGCAGCATTGAAGGGAATGTTTACCTGTATGATACACTCCATGAGGTATTCCTGGGCAAGTGCATCTCTGCAGTTCACCACTTGTTCCAGTATCCCAGGCAGAACAATCTGGAAGAGACAAAAAAAAAAAAACTGTGACAACTGGCTGTCTGCTGTCCTGTCTTATTGTGACAAGGCTGTTCCTCCGTAGATACAGTACTATAAATGAGCATTTTCACCCTAGGAGAGGAAGTGTGTTACCAGAAAAAAAAAAAAGCCTTAAGGTGTTTGTTACCCCAACATTTCATATTCCTGATATGTGGCTGCTGTATCATGTACTTGTATGAGAAAGTATCCTGTCCTCTTTGCATTGCTTCCTTTATGTGAAATCCCCTGTGTTGTTTCTGCCAGTCCATCTACTTTCCTATTAAAAAAATGACCACGCTAAGCAGGAGAGCACCACGTGATCAGCTCTCTTCCAATGATCAGACTTGTGCTGACCCCCCCCCCCCCCCCGCACAGCTTTTCACTGGTAAGATCAGTGTACTGCTGTGTCACCAACCCCTTCCCCCCCCAAGCTCTTATGCACCTCCAGGTGCGTTTCTGCATGCACATTTTCTGCATTCCAGTGCATTTTTGATGGGTTGTCAATGCATTGCTCCACTTTTTTTCCCCCTGAAGTCTCCTGGGGTTGCTCTGCTGTAATGCATTTTTGATGCATGTAGAGGCATTCCGGTGCGTTTTTGATGAATGTTACCGTGTTCCAGTACAGTTCTGTGCAGAAAATATGCAGCATGTTCGACTTTTTTTTTTTTTTTTTTTTTCCCCAGTACTGACACGGCCTGCTCTGGTATGAACTAGGCCAGGGGTCTCAAACCGGCGGCCCTCCAGCTGTTGCAAAACTACAAATCCCACGAGGCATTGCAAGGCTGACAGTTACAAGCACGACTCCCACAGGCAAAGGCATGATGGGACTTGTAGTTTTGCAACAGCTGGAGGGCTGCCAGTTTGAGACCCCTGAACTAGGCCATTGGAAGCCATTAAAGTGTAAGTAAACCCCCCCCCTATCGTTTTCAGACAAGGAAGCTGCCATCTTTGCTTCTGTTTAATCTACAACTGCCGTGATGCTGTATATGTGATCAGTTATGACACCAGCTATTGCAGGGGTGTCAAACTGGCGGCCCTCCAGCTGTTGCAAAACTACAAGTCCCATGAGGCATTGCAAGGCTAACAGTTACAAGCATGACTCTCACAGGCAGAGGCATGATGGGACTTGTAGTTTCGGAACAGCTGGAGGGCCGCCAGTTTGACACCCCTGAGCTATTGGATGGATTGACAGTTTGGTTGAGAGCACAACCAATGGGAGTGTTACATCTCTGGCCCATGCCGGGAATTAAACTGTTTTACGGATGGGTTTACTTCCGCTTTAATGTTCATGCGTTTATTTCTTATTTTTTCCTGCATAAAAACAACACACTGGACTGCATCTGGTGTGACCGACTCCAAATCTCACCGAGGGGCGCTGTGCTGTAGCATCTTCCCACGAGATTTTGACTACACCACATTCCCTGGGGCCTTGTGGGAGGATGACGATATTTCCCCCCCGCACCACTGAAGTCAAAGGCAAGTCTAATTCCCCCCCCCCCTTTTTTTTTTATATATATATATAAAACTTTTCAGCTAGGGGCAAAAAAAAAAATAACTCAAAATGAGCAATACCAAATAGACTTACTTGCTTGTATCTTTCATTGTTGACTCCCTCCAGCTGACTGAGCCGCACCAAGTTGGTTCCCACCAGGATCCGCAGTTCTTGCCGCTCGCGCTCTCGCTTCTCTTTGTCCCGGCTGTGTCCCTGGTGCTGCATGCGGACCCACAGCTTGTTCATTTCGGCAAAATTTAAAAGGACGAAATCCATTGAGTCTGCGATGTCTCCTGTGACTTCCTCGCTGTAAAAACACAAAATTTGTTACTGTCCGGCCTATAGCACAAGAGATCGTTACTACCAACCGAAAACATTCTCCTTGTGAAACATGCGAAAACATCCCTGCGCCTAACCTGCTGCATTCTGCTACCAAGAAACGAACTGGACAAGGTGGGGAGCGTGACATCACAGCCCCGCCTCTCCATTTTGTCCAATCAGGGATAGCTTCAATGAAAAAAAATTCAAAGCATTTCCTGAATGTCACTTGTGTAAAGCGGCCAACCTCCTCTATTCAGAATGCAGCATGCCAGCCTCTCAGCATAGGACTTAGAACCCTTTGACACTGGAGGCGTTTTTCAGGCGCTTTAGGGCTAAAAATAGCGCCTGAAAAACACCTCATCTGCAATTCCAGTGTGAAAGCCAGAGTGCTTTCACACTGGGGCGCTGCGCTGGCAGGATGTCTAAAAAAGTCCTGCAAGCAGCGTCTTTGAGGCGCTTTCCCATTAAAATTAATGGGCAGCAGCGCTGAAGCGCCTGCAAAGTGCGGCGGCAACTGCGCTTTTAACCCTTTATTCGGCCGCTAGCAGGGGTTAAAAGAGTATACGCCGCTCCTAAAGCGCGCCTGCCCATTGAAACCAATGGGCAGCGGCGCTTAAGCGCCTGCAAAGCACCTCGGCAGCGTCCCCCGCAGCTCGGCCCTGCTCCCTCTCTCTCCTCATTGGCTCACACAACAGTAGTGGGAGGAGGAAGAGTCCCTGGAGAGCCGAAGCACTTATGCACATCACTGGATCAAGGTAAGTATTAGGGGGGACTGCTGCACAGAGAAGGTTTTTATTTTACCTTCATTACATACAATGCATGAGGGTAAAAAACCTTGAGGCTTTAGAAGCAATTTAAATCTTTCAACTAACAATGTCAGAAAAGCACGCTGAAGACACACAATTGGATTCTTACTCTAGCTCTTCTCCCTCATCGGGCAGGATGTTGCGGGTGCACTGCAGGAGATAATTGCGAAGGAAAAGCCCCCTCAGTGGATGCTGCACTCCGCGGCACATCTCCACCATGTCTTTCAGGATGTCTTTCCGCGACTGGGAAAAGGATTTCACGTAGACAACGCCGACAGTGATCAGCAGGTACCTGACGGAAAAAAGCACAGTCATGTCAAAAGAAATGGTCACACCTGAATATTTTACAACACTTTGACCCAATGGGGGTATAGGGGAAAAAAAAAAAAAAAATCATAAATACTCAAATTAAAACTATATTTCGGTCACGTTACAAAAAGAACTAAACTATCCAAATAAAGTATATACAAAGACCAACAAAGAACATTAGGATTATTAGTCCAAGGGGGGGGGGGGGGGGTGGGACACGCGCATCCTTCATTGGACTCACAAAAAAGGATTTTACGACAGGCGCCGTATAGAGCCGACTAGCAGATCTGCAGATGTGGCCAGCGCATGCGGCGCCAACGTTAGCGGCTGCATGCAGGGTGAATATCTCCTCAACCATACAGGTTTAGGCAGTGGCGGCTGTTGCTCATAATTTTTGGAGGGGCGCAAACAAACGAAAAAAAAAACACATCAACTGCAGCTTTACTGTGCCCATCAATGGCCGTTACTGTGCCCATCAAACGCAGCCACTGTGCCCATCAATTGTCGCCACTCTCCCCATCAAAAGCAGCCACTGTGCCCATCAATTGTCGCCACTGTGCCATGCCAAATGCAGCCACTGTGCCCATCAATTGTCGCCACTGTGCCATGCCAAACGCAGCCACTGTCCAATGCCACTGTGCCCATCAATTGCCGCCAGTTTGCCCCCCTGACACTTACCTTTCTCGGTCAGCCATCCTCGGATCCCTCCTCCAAGATCCCTCGAACTAGTCCCACCCTCAACGTCGCTTCAGCCAATCAGGTTACCGGTAACCAGAACCGGTGAACCTGATTGGCTGAGACGCCTGTCAGTGTTAACCAGGGAACGCACACCCCCTGCGTCCCCTGGTGCACCGCCACTGGGTTTAGGAGATATTCATTTTACCGACAGGTAAGCCTATAGGTAAAAATGTGAAAGCGGGGTAGACAACCGCTTTAAAGCGGAGGTTCACCCTAAAAGTTTTTTTTTTTTATGTACCATCCCATCCAGCATACTTGCGTCAGCTATAGTATGTTTTTTTTTTTGCCGCTGTATTTACCGTTTAATTGTTCAGTTTCGTTTCAGACTCCGGCGGGGAAACAGGCGTTCCTATGAAAAGGGGAACATGATTGACGTCCGGCTATGGCGCGTCACTCCTTCCAAAAATAGCCGAAATAGGACTCCGATATATACGGCGCCTGCGCAGTCAGCTCCTAGTCTAGGCCGTATAGCGCCGTGAAGAGCCGAGTCCTACTTCGGCTATTTTCGGAACGCGTGACGCGCCATAGCCGGACGTCAATCATGTTCCCCTCTTCATAGGAACGCCCATTCCCTGCGGGAGTCAAACGAAACTGAAGGATTAAACGGTAAATACAGCGAAAAAAACAACATACTATAGCTTTTTTTTTACGTCGTTTGCGTTCAAGTTTTTCCGGCGTAAAGTTACTCCTGCTATATGAGGGGCAAGTGCGGCGTATCCTATGTTAAGTATGGCCGTCGTTCCCGCGCAGAGTTTTGAATTTTTTACGTTGTTTGCGTAAGTCGTTCGCGAATACGGCCGGACGTAATTTACATTAACGTCGAAACCAATGACGTCCTTGCGACGTCATTTGGAGCAATGCACGCTGGGAAATTTTACGGACTGCGCATGCGCAGTTCGTTCGGCGCGGGGACGCGCTTGATTTAAATATTACACGCCCCCTAGCCACGGAATTTGAATTCCGCCGGGGCATTTACGATACGCCGTTGCAACTTTAGAGGCAAGTGCTTTCTGAATAAAGCACTTGCCTCAAAAACTTGCGGCGGCCCTAACGTAAATCAGGTAGGATCCGCTGACCTATCTGAATCTGGCCCAGCGAGTGTATAAATTGAACTTTACGTTGGAGAAACAAATGGACGTCGCTGGACTTAACAAGCGATAAATCGCTAAAGGTAGCTTTCCTGTTCTTACTAGAATATTTATAAATCCACTATTCAGAAAGGAAAAGGAGAAAGGTCAGTATGCTTTTGGAGGAAAATGTTTTTAGTATGTTGCATTAGGTTTAATAAAATAGATGTTTTTATCTTTTGAAAAACCCGTCTGGTAGTGAATACCATGTAATCGCCCTTTTGTTTGGATTGCACGCTGTGATGTGGTGAATGTCAAAGATATGACCGTATATTCGAATGTTTCCAGCAAACAGTCAAAGCTGAAATTTGCCATCTGCTCCACGCATTCGATGAGCCAAGGAACAACCCCTTGACAGCAATTACATCGCTTTTAAGGTATTTTAACCATTCAAACATAACGTAACAAAATAAAATCATAGCCAGAACGCCTGACAAGCAGCTGCCTGAATGTACTCTGGAAAGCGACCCCCTGCGGATTGCTTTTCAGAGACTTGGCTAGTGTGAACCTAGAAAAAGAAACTGAAAAAAAAAAAAAAAAACACACACAAGGGAAGTGCAATGAAAGTGGTCCTATAGGCTGAAGGTTTTTAAAGTGGAATTTCCATCAAAAAAACAATTTTGCTTTAAACTGTAGCTTACGACTAAAAAAGAAAAAAACATTTTTTTTTTTTTTTTTTTACTCATCTGGAAATGCCTGTTGCTATGCGGTCCCACGAAATCTGCCTTTGAAACCACCTTGGATTCTGACATCATCTCCCTCTAATGCTCCTGGGAAACGTGTGTCATCATTTCCCAGGATGCAGTGCGCTGTCCAATTATCACTCCCCATCCAAGACTTCCAGGAAGTAAGTGCTTGTAGGCTTCACAATGCCCACAAGCAAAATGACAACGGTGTAGATATCGTTTTATAAACTATCTTTTTTGAATATCTATGCGGATCGGCGGCGGATTGTAAAATAGTAAGTGAGCGGATTTATATTATAAAAACGCATGATGAAAGGACATACATTTAAAAATGCTAATTGTGGTTGGAACTCCGCTTTAACTTCATGAATTATAAGTATGAAGGTAAAAAAAAAACTTTGTGCAGACCCCCCCCAATCCAGAATACTTGCCTAAGCCCAATCTCAGTGCAGCATTGTGCGCGAGGGCCAAGGTACTCCGGAATCTCTCCCTCCTCATTGGCTGAGAAACCATTGGCTCCCACTGCTGTCAATCAAAGTCATCGAGGAGGAAGCGGGGGATGGGGCTGTGCCCTGGTCTGTCTGTCTTATGGACACAGAGTGGGCCACTCGGGGCCTTGCTTTGAGGGCCCTGGGTGGGAGCACTGAGGGAGGAGCCCCGAGCACTAGCGGGGGTCCTGAGAAAAAGAGGAGGATCAGGGCTGCTCTATGCAAAACCAACTGCACAGAGCAGAAAAGTATGATTTTTTTATTTTTATTATACCCTTGCTATAGGCGTAGGCAGTGGCATTGCTAGGGGGTGGCTACTGGGGCTATAGGCTATAGCCCCGAATCTGGGGCCCATAGCCTTGAGTCTCTTACCTAGGGTTGGCTCTGGGCTCCATCTGCTCAGCTGGTGGGTGGGGGAGGAACATGACTAGTTAATGTTATCAGGCACAAGTTGTTGTTATCTATATTCAGCAGTTCCGACAATTTAATCATTGTCCCGACGTCCACTTCTATACCGATCTGCCGGGCAATGCAATTGTCGGGAACCACAGCACAATGATTACTCCACCTGGACTATTTGATGATTTTCGGGCTCAGGAGGTAGTAATCCTTGTGGTGAGTGTGTGTATACCGATCGGTCACCTCCCCCAGTCAGTCCCCTCCCCCCACAGTAAGAATCACTCCCAGGGAACACATTTAACCCCTTGATCACCCCTTAGTATTAATCCCTTCCCAGGCCAGTCATATTTATACAGTAATCAGTGCATTTTTCTAGCACTGTTCGCTGTATAAATGTGAATGGTCCTAAAATAGTGTCAAAAATGTCCCATCTGTCCGCCGCAATATCGCAGTCCTGACAAAAATCGCAGATAACAGCCATTACTAGTAAAAAAAAAAAAAAGTCATAAAACTGTCCCCTATTTTGTAGACGCTATAACTGTTCCGCAAACCAATCACTATACGCTTTTTGCAATTTATTTTTACCAAAAATATGTAGAAGAGTACGTATCGGCCTAAACTGAGGGAAACATTTTTTTTTTTTTTTAATTGTGATATTTATTATAGCAAAAAGTAAAAAATATTGTGTTTTTTTTTTTCAAAATTGTCTGTCTTTTTTTGTTTATAGCACAAAAAAAATAAAAACCGCAGGTGAAATCAAATACCAACAAAAGAAAGCTCCATTTGTGAAAAAAAAAGAAATAAAAAGGACATAAATTTTGTTTGGGAGCCACGTCGCACGACGGCGCAATTGTCATTCAAAGCGTGACGGTGCTGAAAGCTGAAAATTGGCCTAGGCAGGAAGGGGGTGAAAATGCCCGGTATTGAAGTGGTTAAATAAGAAATCAGGAGACCGCTAACCGCCATACTTACAGCCTGGGGATGATGTTCCCGGCATACTGGACCAGCTCATAGAGATCGGAAACTTTCCTTCCTTTTGCAAACTCGTCCGTCAAATAAACTTCCAGATAATGCAGCTCATCGGAGATCGCCATGTCTGTCGCAGAACGTGTTAAGGAGAATTAAAATACACAAACATGGTCCGACATGACATTTTTTGCTATAAAAAAAACAAAGACGGGCTTAGGTGACAGAGACCATTGCCTACATGGCACAGGCATTCCGTTTGGCAAACATCTTAAACAGCTGGTAGCACTCTCCTGTGAGGAGTGCAAATTCAGCTCTCCGCCCCCTTTTTTCTCACTGCTCAAACAAGCTGTATAAATTCTGGACTCTGAAGGGATGTAGAGAAGAGAAGACCGCAGATAAACAGGTACAATGTATGTAGGTGGATTTGTTTCATCTCAGTGTATCACCCGAGGCCAGTCACTTCACTGGGGATATGGAAGGGTTTACATCCACTTTAAGCTGGAAGCTAGGCAGATTGGGCTAGATTCTGGTACATCCGCGTCTCTTCGCGGCGGCGTAACGTATCCGATTTACGTTACGCCTCAGCAACTTAAGACGGGCAAGTGCTGTATTCTCAAAGCACTTGCTCCGTAAGTTGCGGCGGCGTAGCGTAAATCGGCCGAAGTAAGCCCGCCTAATTCAAATTTTGACATGGGGGGTGTGTTTTATGTAACCCGACGTGATTGACGTTTTTCACGAACGGTGCATGCGCCGTCCGTGGAAATCTCCCAGTGTGCATTGCTCCCAATACGCCGCAAGGACGTATTGGTTTTGACGTGAACGTAAATTACGTCCAGCACCATTCACGGACGAGTTACGCAAACAACGTAAAATTTTGAAATTTCGACGCGGGAACGACGACCATACTTAACATTGGCTAGGCCACCTAGGGGGCAGCTTTATCTTTACGCCGGCGTACCTCTTACGCAAACCACGTAAAATTTACAAATTTCGACGCGGGAACGACGGCCATACTTAACATTGGTACGCCGCACTTAAGCCACCATATAGCAGGAGTAACTATACGCCGGTAAAAAGCCTAACGTAAACCGCGTAAATGTACTGTGTCGGCCGGGCGTACGTTCGTGAATTTGCGTATCTAGCTAATTCGCATACTCGCTGCGGAATTCGACGGAAGCGCCACCAAGCGGCCAGCGTAAATATGCATACACGATACGACGGTGTAACACAGTTACGCATGTCGGATCTACGGGAAATCTATGCGTAACTGATTCTAAGAATCAGGCGCATAGATACGACGGCGCAACTCAGAGATACGACGTCGTATCTCGGTTGTGAATCTGGCCCTCTGTGTTTGGGTGTCGGGTCTTTTCTGGATAAAAAGACTCGGCTTAAAAAGTAACCGCCAGCAAACCCGCTGCATTCAATTGCAATTTTCTGGGAGCACAACACATTGATTAAAAAACCTACCAGCCAGCTAATAACTACCGCGGGAACAAGCCGATTGATTTTTCTCTTGAACTTGGGAAGTCAAAATGGGAATGATCGCCGTGTTCTTAGCGCAAAACTGGCCAGGCAGCAATCAGTGTGCGAGTTTTGTGCTACAGTACCTCTCAAAACAATCAAAGACGTCAGCAGCATCCCGCAATTGACTGAACTTCAAACGATCTGCATCAAATGCCGACTGCAGAGGAGGAGACGGCTCAACCGAATCAAGATCAAGAGCAGTTCTGCGCTGCGGCTCGTATCGGGGGCGCTTCCACCTCTTCGTATTTCAGATTTATTTTATCAATAGATCCAAACAGTTTTTGAATGACAGCGGGCATGCATAATGCATAAAGGAAATGTTAAAGCTGAACGCCAGGAATTCAGACACTTAATGCACGCTTTGAGTTATGCCCAGTAAGGTGCATGGCATATCCTGGGCTTATTATTTATAGATGACAGGTTTATGGCTCTGCCCAGCGTACACTGACACTTGGGTTTGTGAGAGACGAACACGGAGCAGCTACGCCCGCCCTTTTTCTTCTGCCACCTACTCAAAGAAGCCTTTTAGCTGGCTTCAGGTAGGGCAGCGTAACTTTCAGGCGGCGTAGCGTATCGTATTTATGCTACGCCGCCTTAAGTCAGAGAGGCAAGTGCTGTATTCACAAAGCACTTGCCTTCTAAGTTACGGCGGCGTAGCGTAAATGGGCCGGCGTAGATGCGCCTAATTCAAATTAGGAACAGGGGGGCGTGTTTTATGTAAATGACTAATGACTAGGGGTGCAACGGATCAAAAAACTCACGGTTCGGATCGTTCCTCGGATCAGGAGTCACGGATCGGATCATTTTTCGGATCAGAAAAAAAAAAAAATTTGCAGCCTCCCTGTGCCTCAAATTGCCGCCTCCCTGTGCCCCAAATTGCCGCCTCCCTGTGCCCCAAATTGCCGCCTCCCTGTGCCCCAAATTGCCGCCTCCCTGTGCCCCAAATTGCCGCCTCGCCAGGGTGGACGAAGTGAGAGGGCAGCCAGCAGGGCTGGATTTCCTTTCCCTGCCACCCCAAGGCCAGGTTTTGCAATGCACCCCCTCCCCACCAACCGAACCACCCCCCGGAGAATAGCAGTTGGATGGCAGGGGCGGCACGGTTAGTTCAAATATTTTTTGTTTCTTCTTTTTTTTTTATTACATTATCACTTTTTTTTTTTTTTTGTAGCTTGTCGTTTTTACTTTTTTAATTTTTGTATAATTTTCTTATTTTTAATATTTTTCTTCTTCTTTACTTTTTAATTACTTTTTTTTTTATTAATTGAATTATTTCTTATTTTTTTTTACATTTAACTTTATTGCTATTACACAAGAGAAAACAATTCCCTGTGTCATAGCAATTGAAGGTGACAGGTTCTCTTTGTTAACCCTGTCAGCTCCAAAAACAGTCCTCACAGTTGAGATGGGAAGAGCATAGCTTACCCATCTCACTGTGTGCTATTTGCAGCAAGGACAGGAGACTCGTCAGCTGGGGGAGGAGGAACGAACGGACGGAAGGCAGCTGGAGGGGGGGGGGGGGGGGGAACGGATTGCAGCTGGAGGGGGGGGGGAACGGACGGACGGGAGGGGGGGGGTTATCAGAGCCAGCAGGGAGAAGTGTGGGGGGAACGGATGGACAGCAGCAGCACATTGTCTCTGCTAGGAACTTATGTAAAAGGGGGGGTAAATAGAGGCGCTTGCCAAAAATTGACTAAAATAACTAAAATGCCAAACAACGCACAGCAACGTATGGATAGTATGATAAAATCCAAATAATGTTTCACTCCTTGTTTCCAATACCTTCAAAAGCATCTACATTGAGATGAATGAGGTGGAGATAGTGAAAATTAATAATCCAAAGAAAATAGACTAAAAATAATAATTGATAGTCAACACATTAATATCAATCCAATAGTGTCATAAAACAGTGATAACTTAACAGTGATAGATCCGTATGAAGGACCAGAAAGAACACAGTGTAAATTCTGAGTGATAAAAAATGAACATCAATGTTTGTGAATAAATAATCTTCAGAATAAAAAATATATAAGATATGTATAAAGATATTATAATATAAGCAAAAAATGTGATAAATAATTTCAAGTTAATTAAAGTGTTTCAAGTCAACCTCCAAAAATAGTGGAAAGTTCCAAAAGAAAGGTGCAGAAAAGACTTGTAATAAGGTGCAAATCCAAATTCTTCCAAAAAAAGTGTAGATAATAAATTAAATAAGTGCTGCCATCCACCGCACGAAATTCCAGTGTGGTTTGTGCAGACTCGTGAAGAATAATTCCAGCCTCTCACCTCAAAACAGGTTAAACCAGCCTGTTAGATGTATTGAAGGATTCCAGCAGTGTAAACTCTATGGGTCACTCCAAGAACGTCCACCAAGGGAGAGACTCCAGACCACTCACATGAAAGTAGATGTAAACTCCATAGTGTAATAAGTTCAACACATTTTATTAGTGGTTAAAACAAGGTATTACACTCACATTTAGCAGGAGATATCAACAGCATGCAGCAAATGTTTGTATGTAAAGCAATAGATCTCCGCTCTCGGCCGCGAGCGGAGATGACGTCACCGTCGGCACTTTCCTTCACCTAAGGATGAAGGAAAGTGCCGACGGTGACGTCATCTCGTCATCTCGGCCGAGAGCGGAGATCTATTGCTTTACATACAAACATTTGCTGCATGCTGTTGATATCTCCTGCTAAATGTGAGTGTAATACCTTGTTTTAACCACTAATAAAATGTGTTGAACTTATTACACTATGGAGTTTACATCTACTTTCATGTGAGTGGTCTGGAGTCTCTCCCTTGGTGGACGTTCTTGGAGTGACCCATAGAGTTTACACTGCTGGAATCCTTCAATACATCTAACAGGCTGGTTTAACCTGTTTTGAGGTGAGAGGCTGGAATTATTCTTCACGAGTCTGCACAAACCACACTGGAATTTCGTGCGGTGGATGGCAGCACTTATTTAATTTATTATCTACACTTTTTTTGGAAGAATTTGGATTTGCACCTTATTACAAGTCTTTTCTGCACCTTTCTTTTGGAACTTTCCACTATTTTTGGAGGTTGACTTGAAACACTTTAATTAACTTGAAATTATTTATCACATTTTTTGCTTATATTATAATATCTTTATACATATCTTATATATTTTTTATTCTGAAGATTATTTATTCACAAACATTGATGTTCATTTTTTATCACTCAGAATTTACACTGTGTTCTTTCTGGTCCTTCATACGGATCTATCACTGTTAAGTTATCACTGTTTTATGACACTATTGGATTGATATTAATGTGTTGACTATCAATTATTATTTTTAGTCTATTTTCTTTGGATTATTAATTTTCACTATCTCCACCTCATTCATCTCAATGTAGATGCTTTTGAAGGTATTGGAAACAAGGAGTGAAACATTATTTGGATGTTATCATACTATCCATACGTTGCTGTGCGTTGTTTGGCATTTTAGTTATTTTAGTCAATTTTTGGCAAGCGCCTCTATTTACCCCCCCCTTTTACATATGTTTTTTGGTGCGTGAGCACTATTTTAGTAGTGGCTGCTGCTTTTAGATTTTAGTTGATATTTTAAACAAATTATTTACAGTTAGGCTGGTTTTGCGCATTGGTTCCCCCCATACACATATTCTGCTAGGAACTAACTGAACTCACCGCCCGTATGTTTAAACGTCTCCACTCCTGCTCGTACACAGCCCCACCTCCTCCTAAGCCCACGCTGTAATAGACAAAACACATCAGCGCATTGGACACGCATTCTGTCTATCACAGCGTGGTTAGGAGCAGGCGGGGCTGTGTGCAAACAGCGGAGACAATTTCAATGTGTTTTTTTACCGCTTTGCTCTGCAGTCCCGCGGCACGCCACGGATCACGTGTGTGCCGATCCGAAGTCATTGATCCGTGCGGATCACGGATCAATGACGATCCGTTACACCCCTACTAATGACACGACGTGATTGACTGTTTTTTACGAACGGCACATGCGCCGTCCGTGTACATATCCCAGTGTGCATTGGATTGGTTTCGTATTGGTTTCGACGTGAACGTAAATTACGTCCAGCCCCATTCACGGACGACTTGCGCAAACGACGTAAAATTTTTAAATTTCGACGCGGGAACGACGGCCATACTTAACATTGGCTAGGCCACCTAGGGGGCAGCTTTATCTTTACGCCGGCGTACCTCTTACGGAAACGGCGTATCTTTACTGCGACGGGCAAGCGTACGTTCGTGAATCGGCGTATCTAGTCATTTGCATATTCTACGCCGAACTCAACGGAAGCGCCACCTAGCGGCCAGCGGAAATATTGCACCCTAAGGTACGACGGCGCAGGCCGTCGTATCTTAGCTAGGTTTAAGTGTATCTCAGTTTGAGCATACACTTAAACATACGACGGCTTAGATTCCGAGTTACGACGGCTTATCTACTGATACGCTGGCGTAACTCTTTGTGAATCCAGCTATTTGTATTTTGTGAATGTTCACATAATACAAAGGCTTCTGTGATTGGGCAGGAGGAGGGGAGGAGCAATATTCTTTGCTAAATGTTCAACTCTTACATAAGATTGTTACCACGATTCATTGTTTTTTTTTTTTTAGATGATAGTAATTAAAAGGAGGAGAGGTCCAGCCTGGGCTCGTTTAGCTGAAGTTCCCCTATGGTTCACCAAGGGCTGTGAGAGAAGAACACAGAGCAGCTATGCCTGCCCTTTTTCTTCTGCCACCTATTCAAAGAAGCCTTTGTATTTTGTGAATGTTCACATAATACAAAGGCTTCTGTGATTGGGCAGGAGCAATAGTCTTAGCTAAATATAGATAGAGTAAACTCCTGCGCTGTCTGAAAAGTGAAAGGAGAGGGACAAACTAAAAATACTGCTGCAAATATAAAAGTCTACCTCGATAGACTGAAGTGAAACAGAAAGGTTAAATTGCAATACTTGCGCTGTAGGGTGTGGAACAGGGAATATATAATGGACAATAATATTTATGAGTGACTAGTGAAAATATTATTTGGTGAAAACAATATTAACAGTGAGACCAATACAAGGACAGTCCTTAATGAGCAAGTCTGCACTCCAGGGAGGTCCAGATCCAGTGCAGTCCTGCCGTGCATTAATGTGCTCCAAACGGAGATAAATCCTAATCTCCAGTGTAAAAATAAAAATGCAATCAAAAAATGAAGATACGGAAAGTACACGGAAAACAGTCCTGAAGGAAGTATATATGAGACCCTTAGATCCGTAATAGGTGAAAATAGGATAGTTGAGCCAACACCAAAGTTATATGTAAACACCTTTGGTGAACCCAGCTGCTCACCTCGAATTGACCACAGTATGTCCAGGTTAAAATGGTCTAGATGGTTACAATCCACAAATAGCACATGTAAGTCTCCATCCAATGTTTAACATGAAAAAACACAAAGTAAAAAGACAAAAAGAGGCTGATGGTGAAATACCGTCACAAAAAAGATATTAGCAAATGGGATCTTGGCGAATGGGAATGCACTCACATGTGAGTGAGAGATCTCAGACTCATATCCACGAGTACCGCACTCGTCGGTCCCTCTATCTTTCCTCTGCTTCTTTCCACTAATTCTCAGGGTTCAGATGCTGGCTGTTTTGATCTCCCCAGGGTTTCTCAGTGTGTGACACTGTCTCAGCTGCTGTGGGCTTGTAGTAACTCCTATCCCTCTCTCATTAGCTCAGATGGAGCGCTCAGGTGGCGTTTGCAATGTGAAAAGGGGTGAAAGAAACATACCCATAGTATAGCCCAGTCAGCAATATAAACCGATTTTATTAAAAGTAACAGTAAAAACTCACATATCAATGCGGAAACTCAGCAACAATCCCTACGAGCGGCGAACTCGTATGTCCGTTCGTCAGATGTTTGTGGTGTGTCCTGCCTACCAATCCCGACGCGTATCGTCACGATCACGTGACTTCATCAGGGGATGATGTAGGGGACACATAGACAGACATTTATAGTCTGTGTTAATGAGCACCCGGCGGCCATTTTGTCGGAGCTCATAGAGAATGACTACGCTGCCTGTGTTCTAATCGCGATTAGAACACAGGCAGCGTAGTCATTCTCTATGAGCTCCGACAAAATGGCCGCCGGGTGCTCATTAACACAGACTATAAATGTCTGTCTATGTGTCCCCTACATCATCCCCTGATGAAGTCACGTGATCGTGACGATACGCGTCGGGATTGGTAGGCAGGACACACCACAAACATCTGACGAACGGACATACGAGTTCGCCGCTCGTAGGGATTGTTGCTGAGTTTCCGCATTGATATGTGAGTTTTTACTGTTACTTTTAATAAAATCGGTTTATATTGCTGACTGGGCTATACTATGGGTATGTTTCTTTCACCCCTTTTCACATTGCAAACGCCACCTGAGCGCTCCATCTGAGCTAATGAGAGAGGGATAGGAGTTACTACAAGCCCACAGCAGCTGAGACAGTGTCACACACTGAGAAACCCTGGGGAGATCAAAACAGCCAGCATCTGAACCCTGAGAATTAGTGGAAAGAAGCAGAGGAAAGATAGAGGGACCGACGAGTGCGGTACTCGTGGATATGAGTCTGAGATCTCTCACTCACATGTGAGTGCATTCCCATTCGCCAAGATCCCATTTGCTAATATCTTTTTTGTGACGGTATTTCACCATCAGCCTCTTTTTGTCTTTTTACTTTGTGTTTTTTCATGTTAAACATTGGATGGAGACTTACATGTGCTATTTGTGGATTGTAACCATCTAGACCATTTTAACCTGGACATACTGTGGTCAATTCGAGGTGAGCAGCTGGGTTCACCAAAGGTGTTTACATATAACTTTGGTGTTGGCTCAACTATCCTATTTTCACCTATTACGGATCTAAGGGTCTCATATATACTTCCTTCAGGACTGTTTTCCGTGTACTTTCCGTATCTTCATTTTTTGATTGCATTTTTATTTTTACACTGGAGATTAGGATTTATCTCCGTTTGGAGCACATTAATGCACGGCAGGACTGCACTGGATCTGGACCTCCCTGGAGTGCAGACTTGCTCATTAAGGACTGTCCTTGTATTGGTCTCACTGTTAATATTGTTTTCACCAAATAATATTTTCACTAGTCACTCATAAATATTATTGTCCATTATATATTCCCTGTTCCACACCCTACAGCGCAAGTATTGCAATTTAACCTTTCTGTTTCACTTCAGTCTATCGAGGTAGACTTTTATATTTGCAGCAGTATTTTTAGTTTGTCCCTCTCCTTTCACTTTTCAGACAGCGCAGGAGTTTACTCTATCTATATTTTACTCACCTTGCTTTATCACTCCAGCAGCAGTCATGGATCTCTTCACCTTTGTTGAACAGCGAGAAGTCGATTTAGACCTTGTGTTCAACGATGAAGACCCCCCCCCCAAAGACCCCAGCAATGTCCAACACCTGATACGCAAGTTGGGACATGGTCTGGAAAAGAAGATCAATACTTGGTGGGACATCACCACCTTTGACCGGTACATTAAAGCCAACATTGTGCCGAGACGTCTCAGGTGGGATGTACCCCCCAATGATGGTCTATGCGACCAGGAGTCAATTGACGAATGGTTTAGGTTTTTCAACCTTAAAGGGATGGAGCTTCTACATCTTTTATTGAAGAGGAAGCAAAAGAAGCTTCGCAAGATAGATGCTACACTAGCCATTTTGAAAACACAACTAGATACACATAAAGATACGGCAGAATTTACACGATTAACTACCCAATTAAATAAAGACCTAGTGACCAAGGATACGGAAGTCAAATTGAGAAAAAGTAAAAAATACACCAGAGATATCACTGATTACAAAAACGATGTAGTCTTTAAGTGGCAAAATAAGGCTAAACCACTGGAACCCACGGATCCCAGTTCCACCTTTTCCACACCAGAAAGGGGAGTCCCACCTCAAATAAGGCCACAGATGAATCCTATCCCACCACTTTTGGGAATAGACCATAGAGATAGGAGAGAAGAAAGATCAAGGGATGACTACCCTAGAAACCAATATGGTGACGAAAGGAATGGATACCCAAGAAATATCTCCCCTCGCACCCCTTGGAGGCAACCACAACCGAATGGATATACACCACAACAAGGCTGGAAAAAACCCAAAATAAAAAATAAAAACAAAAAACCATATAACAACTGGAACAAAACAAACCCAGGAGTAAGGGACGACAGAGAACCACCTGATGTACCCTACTACCAAACTAGAAGTCCTGTGTATCCCAGTGGATACTATAACAACAGAGAACATAGAGGGGATTATCACTATGGAGATCAGCCATATAGGAGGACTCCAAATCATAGGCACGAACCACCACCCCAAATGAGGCCAAGGGAAAGAAGTCCGATACATACCAACAACTACTATGCCCCCTTGAGGGATTTGCGTGATACCTATAGAGATGGAAGACGAGACTTGGATCTTCGTCAAGAACAAGGATACAATTATCCATCGGCTTTTTTAGATCGAGGAACAGTATATCATCCTCCAAGGAGACAGGAAGAATCGAAACAAAAAAGTCCCACAAGAAAAGAGGCTGCAGAGCAGGGAAGAGAAAACAGAAGAAGAGACTAATAGGGGAAGGGATCTTCAACCTCACTGACACACCACTTACAGCTGAAGAAATTGCAGTACTGGACAAAGGTTTGAAGTATGCACCAGTGAGGAATTTAGATAAATTCCAAACTTACATTGGCATACAAAAATATGTTCGCAAACTAAATATTAAAAAGTATATGCTAGAAAAACCCTTTGTGACCCAGACCTGCGATAATCAACAAGTGGTGCATAGTCATCTGAGGAATAAGTCTACCTTCAACCCTAAATTAAAAGATGGGAAACATATTGAGGTTTTTAAACAAATGGTAACTGAAGAAATTAAGAACCTGAATCTCAAAAAAGTGGAAGAACCTATTTCCATAAAAACTGGCATTAGCAGACTCACAAAAAGAAAAAATCTCGTAATAAGACCTTCGGATAAGGGAGGAGGGATCGTCATCCAAACAACTGAACAATATCATACTGGAATGATGAAATTATTAGAGGATTCTGATACATATAGTGTACTATCTAAAAATCCCATCCATAAATGGAAAAAGGATCTAGAACAGGTAGTCCAACTAGGCATTAGGAAGAATATCCTAGATAAAAGGGAGGCGAAATATCTTGTCCCAGAAGCCTGTAGGACGCCTATTATTTACGCACTGCCTAAAATACACAAGGATCCACTAACCCCACCTTTCCGCCCGATAGTGAACGGGATTGAATCTATTACTGCCAGACTTGGCCAATATATTGACCGATATCTGCAATCGGCCGTGCAGAAAACTCGTGCGTATCTGAAAGATACAAAAGAGATGCTGAAACTCCTGGATGGTACAGATATTGATGGTCCACTTCTGATGGCGACAGCAGACGTATCCTCTTTGTATACGATCATTCCCCACCATCTGGCATGTGATGCTACAAAGTGGGGCCTCCGCAAATACACTAAGCTCCCATGCCTCCAGAGGAAATATCTGATCAAGTGTCTGGACTTCTGCTTGAAACGGGAACAAGTATTACTCACAACGAACTGGGGTTGCTATGGGGGCCAAGTTCGCACCTAGCGTAGCAGGACTTTTCATGTCCAAATGGGAAGAAGAGGTCGTCTTTCAAGATCCCCCATCAGATCTTCTATTGTACAAGAGGTACATAGACGATATTTTCGTTCTATGGAAAGGCGATTGCCAGTCGCTTATATCGTTTTTTGAGAAACTAAACGACAACTATGTCAATATCGTTCTGACTTGGCAAATTGAAGAGAAAGTGATACCATTCTTAGACTTAGAAATCAGCCGGACGAACAATACGTTCAGCACGAGAACATTTTTTAAAAACGTTGACCGCAATAGCTACCTCCCCATCACCAGCTGCCACCACAAGAATTGGTTGTTTAACATACCCAAAGGGCAGCTGGTACGGCTAAGGCGGAACTGCACGACCATTGAGGAATTTCAGACCCAGGCCAACAAAATAGGCGATAGGTTTATAGAGAAGGGATATGAAGGAACATTTATCCAAGACAAAATAAGAGAAGTAACTGAGTTACAAAGAAGTCAACTTCTCGAAACCCGTAGGCCTGCTAGCAGGAAAGACCAGGTTCCCATTATTTTAGAGTTTAATGTACAGCATAAAAAAATAGAGAAGATCATTCTACGCCACTGGCATATTCTAAAATCAGATTCGGGTCTAAAGGAGATATTGCCCAATAAACCAAGGTTTATATATACACGTGCGCCTACTTTGCGCGACCAACTGGTCAAAAATGTGATTGACCCCCCGAAAAAAGCATTCTCCTTTTTCACGGGAAAAGGGTTTTATCCCTGTAAGAGATGCTATGCATGCACTCATACCCGTATACCCAACCTGAAAGTCACCAAGTTTCAGTCCAATAGTAATGGGAGTCAATATGAGGTCAAAGAATTCATTGGGTGCCACACTGAAGGTGCAGTCTACTGTTTGGAGTGCAGCTGCGGCCTCCAATACATTGGGCGCACCAAAAGGCTCTTGAGAATCCGCATTAAAGAGCACGTTAAAAATATTGAAAGCGGTTTCCCAAAACACAGTGTATCCCGCCATTTCGCCAAAGTACATCAGAAAGATCCTACACACTTAAGGTTTTGGGGGATAGTGCCCTACTCCCGACCTTGGCGTGGCGGCCACAAAGTCAGAACACTGAGCCAAATAGAGTCGAAGTACATATTTTCCATGGACACTTTTGCACCCAAAGGTTTAAATATAGAATTTGACCTCAATTGTTTTCTCAGTGACTTTTAGTTTTACTTTGCAGATGGTCTCTCTTACTATATATGTTATAGATGACATTTGGCTGTACGTCATATGTTGTGGTACATCATGCCCCATATATTAATTTTTTTTTTTTTCGATACGGTCTCGTTTCTTCTGATATCTGAGGATGTCCCCCTTATAGCTTCCATGTCTTCCAAACCTATTTTTAATTTTTAATTTAACTTTAATAATTATATCATATAAGTACTATCACCATACCACCAGTAAATGTTGCTTCATTATTCATATGTATGGCCACTTACCCATTGGCACATGAATTCCACATGCCCCATCTCTTTCCACTTCCCTATCACGCCACTAGGTCCCCCTAGCTAGGCCCCTCGCTGTGAGCCTAGTCACTGACTGCACATGCAGTTACTGTCACTGTATCACCTGTATCCATGCAGCATTGTGCTACATGAATACATACCTTACATCACATCAAGCTAGAATCGATATGTCTGACACCCCTTGACATACCCTTATGTCTGAGTATATTTACACCTGACATTATTATGGTCACCTCTCTCTAAACTGGCTATCTGGCACATATGTATTTTTGTAGATGTTTCACTTAGGGAGATATTCTCCACATCCTTATCCCCCTTTGCTTCACCCACCACCTTTTCCCCTCTAATTAGCTCCAATATCCCCTTATATAATCCTTTTTGTATAATAATACAATATAGACTTGGGCCTATACATATATTTTTAATATGTCTGACTGTTTTTACCACGGCCCCACACAGTATCAGGATATGTCGCTTTCATAGCCTCAGACCCTCCTCTGTGCTTTTATGTTCTTTTACATTTCCTTATATTGATTTGTCCATCGTGACATTCCATTGCTGGTCCGATCGCATGAGACACCTTCTGTGCGATCTGTACCCCCGCTCTCTGATTTGTCCACGGGCCCGGCTTGCACTACACAGCACGGCGCGATTAGAACACAGGCAGCGTAGTCATTCTCTATGAGCTCCGACAAAATGGCCGCCGGGTGCTCATTAACACAGACTATAAATGTCTGTCTATGTGTCCCCTACATCATCCCCTGATGAAGTCACGTGATCGTGACGATACGCGTCGGGATTGGTAGGCAGGACACACCACAAACATCTGACGAACGGACATACGAGTTCGCCGCTCGTAGGGATTGTTGCTGAGTTTCCGCATTGATATGTGAGTTTTTACTGTTACTTTTAATAAAATCGGTTTATATTGCTGACTGGGCTATACTATGGGTATGTTTCTTTCACCCCTTTTCACATTGCAAACGCCACCTGAGCGCTCCATCTGAGCTAATGAGAGAGGGATAGGAGTTACTACAAGCCCACAGCAGCTGAGACAGTGTCACACACTGAGAAACCCTGGGGAGATCAAAACAGCCAGCATCTGAACCCTGAGAATTAGTGGAAAGAAGCAGAGGAAAGATAGAGGGACAGACGAGTGCGGTACTCGTGGATATGAGTCTGAGATCTCTCACTCACATGTGAGTGCATTCCCATTCGCCAAGATCCCATTTGCTAATATCTTTTTTGTGACGGTATTTCACCATCAGCCTCTTTTTGTCTTTTTACTTTGTGTTTTTTCATGTTAAACATTGGATGGAGACTTACATGTGCTATTTGTGGATTGTAACCATCTAGACCATTTTAACCTGGACATACTGTGGTCAATTCGAGGTGAGCAGCTGGGTTCACCAAAGGTGTTTACATATAACTTTGGTGTTGGCTCAACTATCCTATTTTCACCTATTACGGATCTAAGGGTCTCATATATACTTCCTTCAGGACTGTTTTCCGTGTACTTTCCGTATCTTCATTTTTTGATTGCATTTTTATTTTTACACTGGAGATTAGGATTTATCTCCGTTTGGAGCACATTAATGCACGGCAGGACTGCACTGGATCTGGACCTCCCTGGAGTGCAGACTTGCTCATTAAGGACTGTCCTTGTATTGGTCTCACTGTTAATATTGTTTTCACCAAATAATATTTTCACTAGTCACTCATAAATATTATTGTCCATTACCTATTCCCTGTTCCACACCCTACAGCGCAAGTATTGCAATTTAACCAGTCTTAGCTAAATGTTCAACTCTACATCAGATTGTTATCACGATTCATTGTTTTATATATATATATATATATATATATATATATATATATATATATATATATATATATATATATATATATATATATATATATATATATATATATATATATATATATATAGTAATTAAAAGGAGAGGTCCAGCCTGGGCTCGTTTAGCTGAAGTTGGCCTATGGTACACAAAGGGTTCACTAAGGGCTGTGAGAGAAGAACACAGAGCAGCCACGCTCGCCCCTCTTCTGTCACCTATTCAAAGAAGCCTTTGTATTTTGTGAACATTCACATAATACAGAGGCTTCTGCGATTGCAAGACACTCTTCATTACATGATGGGAGCTTATACAAACTGTGCAGGGCTGCAGTTCATTTTTAAAGTGGATCACCCAAAAGGGTAAGTTCCGCACCTCATCCTTTTCTCCGACCCCCCCCCACTTAACATTAGAGGGACATAAAAAAATAAATTTGGGGGGGGGCTTACCTGGTTTTGACAGCCGTCCGCTCCCCCACTTCCGGATGGATTGCCGCGGTATAAATTCAACCCCCCCCCCCCCCCTCCTTCCCAAGACATGTCATGGGTCCCAAAAACCGGTGGGATAAATCAAATAGGGTGGCTCATGCATGCGCAGTGAGCAGCCTGCTCTGAAGCCACAAGCGTTTGCCCACAGTTAGTATGATGGCTCCAAGCCTGGTGAAGAAACCAGCTGGGCGAGATCATCGCTGGGGCAGGTAAGTGTCCTATTAAAAGTCAGAAGCTACAGTTTTTGTAGTTGCCGACTTATTTTTTTTTTTTTTAACGGCTTTCACGTCTCTGACTTCAGGGAATGGCTGCTTTTATCTGACCAATCAATGACAGATCTCGGCATTGGCGTTACCATCCGCCAATCCCGTGTGACACCCCACATGGCCACTGAGAAGGATACAAAGCTCGTAGTAACTCTTTGGGGACAACATGGAGGTCCGGAGTTCTCCCAGCATGTTGGAGGCGTGTTTCAGAGCATCCATCAGTTTGTTCTTGTCCTGCGGAACAAAAAAAGAAAAAACGATTGCATCAATACTAGCGCTAAAAAATGTGCAATATTCGCATCAATAAGTAAATGCATGACCAATACTGCCCCGAACAAGCCTTTTATGCCATTTTCAGGACCATATATATATGTATCTACACAGCATGCAGTTCCCATGGAAACTAGCCAACAGGTTTCACAACTGTAGTTACTGTGCATTCAATAAAACTATCCCCTATTTTGTAAACGCTATAAATTTAGCGCAAACCAACCGATAAACGCTTATTGCGATTTTTTTAACCAAAAATATGTAGAAGAATACGTATCGGCTTAAACTGAGGAAAAAAATGTTTTTTTTATATATTTTTGGGGGATATTTATTATAGCAAAAAGTAAAAAATATTGCATTTTCTTCAAAATTGTCGCTCTATTTTTGTTTATAGCGCAAAAAATAAAAACCGCAGAGGTGATCAAATACCACCAAAAGAAAGCTCTTTTTGTGGGGAAAAAAGGATGCCATGTTTGTTTGGGAGTCACATCGCACAACCGCGCAATTGTCTGTTAAAGCGACGCAGTGACAAAACCTGGCCGGGTCCTTTAGCTGCCTAAAGGTCCGGGTCTTAAGTGGTTAAAACCTAAAGGATTATTGCACCTAAAGTAGAAACATCCAAAAAATAAAACGGGGGAAGAAGAGTGGGAGAGGGATTAGAACACCTGTCAGTTTTTATTGCGGTCTGGTTCCCCGCTAGGAAGATTCACCCTCTATTTGTCTTGTTTACCATTATTGTTGAACGTAAAAGTAAAAAAAAAAAAAAAAAAAAAAAAAAAAATCAAATATTTGGGTTGTCCCCAGAAAAAAAACAAAAAATAATTGCACTCCTGTGACCCATAGGAGAAGATCAGCCAAAACGAGCTCAGGCTAGGCTTCTCCTTTAAAGATGATGCAGCTTGATGGTGCGCCAACATTTAGGGATGAACGGCCGGAACACAAGAAGTCTGCATTCCAGGCATTTGCTTCCGAAATATTAGTACCGCCAATCCCCAGCAGCTTTCAGTCAATCACTTGACTGGATGCCGAGAGTGAAACTGGACGGAGCACCTCGGCCTTCCAGCTGCACAAAAACTCCGGAACCTCATGCAGGGAGGGGGGGGGGGATAAACCTCACGTGTGCATGAGGCGTAAAGCAAATGTGTAGCTTTGCACGGTATATGCAAAGCACGAACCTGCTTTAGCCCTGGTTCACGTTCATGCGATGTGGCATGTCAAATTGCATGCCAAATCGGCAGTAACTGCCGGCAATAGCACCGTCCGAATCGGTGCAACACTGCATTTTCAGCGCCGCACCGATTCCCAAAAGTAGTTACTGTACTACTACTGGCAATTTTGGGGTGCGATTTTCGTTAATATCTGCGCAGAAACCCGCACAGATGTCTCCGAAATCGCCCCCCGAAGTCGGGACTGACATGTGGGAATGAAATTGTGCGAGTTGAGCTGAACTCGCCCCATTTCATTCCCGCTGTCAGTGTGAACCTGAGCTTGATGACACATTGCTAGAACACCAAGTATGAAAGCATTTCTTACAGACCAAAGACAAAGCAAGATTTATCTTCCTATCCCCTGCTGAATAAGAAGATTAGGCCGTGTGAATTGTCAGCTGTAATGTGCGCCAGTAAACATCCCCTCCTTGAGGGAGCTTTGATTGACAGTCTAAGATTACCATCTCTGACACACAGATGTCCGACAGACAGAGACACAGACACAGACACAGACACAGACACAGACACAGACACAGACACAGACACAGACACAGACACAGACACAGACACAGACACAGACACAGAGAGAGAGAGACACACAGAGAAACACACACACACACACACACACAGAGAAACACACACACAGAGAAACACACACACAGAGAGAAAAACACACACACACACACACACACAGAAAAACACACACACACACACACACAGAGAAAAAACACACACACACACACACAGAGAAAAACACACACACACACACACACACACACACACACAGAGAAAAACACACACACACACAGAGAGAAAAACACACACACACACACACACACACAGAGAAAAACACACACACACACACAGAGAAAAAACACACACAGAGAAAAACACACACACACACACACACACACACACACACACAGAGAAAAACACACACAGAGAAAAACACACACAGAGAAAAACACACACCAGCAAGGGAGACTATCCTTCCCGACATCCCACCCCAAGAACAGCGGATAAACTGCAGTAGGAACCGGGAGGTCCATGAGGGTCGCTGTACCGATCACAGCAATTAGACATCAGAGTGCTGGGAGGAGAATCGGAAGCTTTTAAGATGTGAACCTGAACCCCGGAGGCCATAAGGCAACATGAAGGCTCTAGAACGCTTCTGACCTACACGCTGAATGTGCTCAATTACTGTTGGTAAGCGTTTGTGTAAAATATTAATAAAAATGCCATAAAACTATCCCCTATTTTGTAAACGCTATAAATTTTGCGCAAACCAATCAATAAACGCTTATTGCGATTTTTTTTTTACCAAAAATAGGTAGAAGAACACGTATCGGCCTAAACTGAGGAAAAAAAAGTTTGTTTATATATTTTTGGGGGATATTATAGCAAAAAGTAAAAAATATTGAATTTTTCTCAAAATTGTCGCTCTATTTTTGTTTATAGCGCAAAAAAAAAAAAAACGCAGAGGTGATCAAATACCACCAAAAGAAAGCTCTATTTGTGGGGAAAAAAGGACGCCAATTTTGTTTGGGAGCCACGTCGCACGACCGCGCAATTGTCAGTTAAACTGACGCATTGCCGAATCGCAAAAACTTTCCGGGTCTTTTAGCTGCCTAAAGGTCCTAAGTGGTTAATTATCAAAAGGCTTGAGACCAAGCAAAATAAAATTTTACAGGTAACATGGAAATCCTCTTTAAATTTAAAGGCAGTTTACAAACCCCCCCCCCCCCCCCCCCCCCCAATGAACACTTAATTTGTCCGCTTTCAGCATATTTATGTTAATTCAATGCAATCCAACAGTGACAAAATAATGAAGCGCCATTAGGAAGTGGGACTGTGACAGGAGTGGCAGTCGTTGGCGAGAACGCGGCAGCTAATTCCAGCCTGCCAGCCGCCGGCGCCGAGCCGCTCGAAGGGTGATTTACATTGATTAGGGGGAGCAATTTTCGGCGCTGTCCCGTGGGAAATTAAGCAGATGAGGATTGATACGACCGGCGCGACTCTCAATACGTTTTTGCGGTTTCATTCATTAGGCGCCATTAAAACAAATAGCCGCGGTATTGTTTTACTCAGTCTTAAGAAAAAGGCCCAGAGAGTTTTAATTTAAAAAAGTAGAGAGCAGAAAAGTTTTTTTCTAGGGAAACTACGCTGGATTTTTAACAGCAGCCTATTTTGAGCCATTATTTACCTTCGTCTCTACGCGATTCGATATTTTACACACCGTATATACTCGAGTATAAGCCGAGCTTTTCAGCACATTTTTTGTGCTGAAAATGCCCCCCTCGGCTTATACTCGAGTCACCTTTTTGCGCCTGATCTCCCAGATTTTGGGGACCCGGTACCGGCCAGCCGTAGGTCCCCTGGACCCCAAACTTGGCACACATGTAGCCCCACTCTTCCTCTCTAAGTGTGCAAAGTTTGTTGTCTGGGGGACCTACAGCTGGGGAGCACCGATTTTTCAAAACCGGGCACCCCTTCCATAGACTTCCATGTTAAACGGTAATTTCTCTGGTGATTTTGGGGACCCGGAACCGGCCGGTCGTAGGTCCTCTGGACCCGGAACTTGGCAGACATCTAGCCCCACTCTTCCTCTCTAAGTGTGCAAAGTTTGTTGTCCGGAGGACCTACAGCCGTGGAGCATCGATTTTTCAAAGCCTGGCACCCCTTCCATAGACTCCCATGTTAAACGGTCATTTCTCTGGTGGTTTTGGGGACCCAGAACCGGCCGGTTGTAGGTCCCCTGGACCCGGAACTTGGCACACATGTAGCCCAACTCTTTGGCCTAGATTCACGTACGGCCGATCTACGTTGCGCGAGCGTAGCGTACCGTATTTCGCCGCAACTTAGAGAGGCAAGTGCTGTATTCACAAAGCACTTGCCTCCCAAGTTACGGCGGCGTAGCGTAAATGGGCCGGTGTAATTCAAAGTAGGCTGTAGGGGGGCGTGTTGTATTTAAATGAGGCTTGACCCCATGTAGATGCATGGCCGAACAAACGGCGCATGCTCAGTATCACGTCGTATTTACGCCCAAAGATACGTCGGCTCAATGCCTGTGACGTGAACGTAATTTACGCACAGCCCTATTCGCGTACGACTTACGCAAACGACGTAAAAAGATACGCTTGTTCCGACGTCCATACTTTGCATGGGATGCGCCACCTAGAGACCAGCTTTATCTTTACGCCGGCGTATGTCCAACCTAAACGGCGCAACTAATTGCGACAGGCGCACGTACATTTGTGAATCGGCGTATCTAGTCATTTGCATATTCTACGCCGAACTCAACGGAAGCGCCACCTAGCGGCCAGCGTAAATATGCACCCTAAGATACGACGGCGTAGGAGACTTACGCCGCTCGTATCTTAGCCTAATTTAAGCGTATCTGGTTTCCAGAATACGCTTAAATTTACGACGGCGCAGATTCGGACTTACGTCGGCGTATCAGTAGATACGCCGCCGTAAGTCTCTGAGAATCTGGCCCTTTCTCTCCAAGTGTCCATAGCTTGTTGTTTGGGGGACCTACTGCTGGTGATTACCGATTTTTCAAAGCCGGGCACCCCTTCCATAGACTCCCATGTTAAATGTCAGTCTAGTCATGGGCACAGTGAGGGATGGGCACAGTGAGGCATGCAGATGGACACCCTAGGCTTATGCTCGAGTCAATAAGTTTTCCCATTTTTTTTGTGGTAAAATTAGGTGCCTCGGCTTATAGTCGAGTATATACGGTACTTACTTTTAATAAATCCCCCCCCCCCCCCCCCAAAAGATTTGCAGATTATTCTTCTAGCTGCTATTGCCAATTCATTAAAAATCTCAGCCACACACACACAGGATAAAATCGCTTTCCATTAGTCAGGCTGGAGTGGAAGAATTGCACCGAGAAAGAGGAAGCAAAGTAATGCAATGCTAAGCAGGAAATGGAGCCTGCTATTCAATGAGACCTATGGCTTCCCCACGTGCACATATATAATCACAAACCATATGCAGAAAAAGGAAAAGCTTTTCAAAAGGGGTTGCTTTTTTTTTTTTTTTTTTTTTAAGCTAAAAGAGAACCTGTACTGTGGAAGCTGTGCCCCAAATCTGGTGAGACCATCAGTCAGAGGCAGCAGTGCCTTAGATGATCTCACACTGCAGATATACAGCTAAGAGGCTCAAATTACAGGAGTGCCCAGGCACAGGACGTGACCCGCTATCCCCCCCCCCCCCATGAGGAGTTCAAGATAAAACAGTACATCTTTCTGGATAATTTTGGGCAAAAAGTAAAAGAATTCCAGAAATTGTATTTTATTTTTTTACATAATTACATTGGTCTTCCTTGGAACAATGCAAATATGCATATACCATCCTTGTGGGAATCCTCTAGAACGGGGGTATCAGACTCAATTTTGTTCTGGGCCACATCAGCGGTAGGATTACCCTCAAAGGGCTGGTTTTATCTGGGGGTGAGCTACGCACAGAGCGCAGCCTTCAGAGGGTGCACTAAGCACAGAGTTTAGGAGTGTGTTGCATACAGAGTGCAGAGTTCAAGGGGTGTGCTGTGTACAGAGCACAGGGTTTAGGAGTGTGTTGTTGCATACAGGGGGAAGAGTTCAGTGGTGTGCTGTGTACAGAGCACAGGGTTTAGGAGTGTGTTGTTGCATACATGGGGAAGAGTTCAGTGGTGTGCTGTGTACAGAGCGCAGGGTTTAGGAGTGTGTTGTATACAGGGTGCAGAGTTTAGGGGTGTGCTGTGTACAGAGCGCAGGGTTTAGTAATGTGTTGCATAAAGGGTGCAAAGTTCAGTGGTGTGCTGTGTACAGAGCACAGGTTTTAGGAGTGTGTTGTATACAGGGTGCAGAGTTCAGTGGTGTGCTGTGTACAGAGCACAGGGTTTAGTATTGTGTTGTTGCATACAGGGTGCAGAGTTTAGGGGTGTGCTGTGTACAGAGCACAGGGTTTAGGAGTGTGTTGCATATAGGTTTAGGGGAGCTCTAAGCCGGGTGCAAATCCACCCCAAAGATTCCTTGCATCTTTCTCTACCTGGCCTTGCTCTAGTACCTCCCTTGTGTAGGCAGCTCTGCCTCGCAGGGAGATCGTGCTCTCTCAGATTCTGGAGATCTGCCCCCCCCCCCAGGATTGCATGCAGGGATCCGTTAGTTGCGGGAGCCGCCGAGAGCAAAGCTGGCCCTTGTAAACACAGAAGGCCATTGTGTTTACAATTGAGAGGGGAGTGGAGGGTGAGAGCGGGAAGAGGTCGGCACCATTGAGAGAATGCCTTGCAAGGTATGCAAAGTGATCTTCGACTGGACGGGGTGAAGCGGCGGGGCGGCGACATCACGTTCTCCACCTCGTCTAATCAGAGAATGTTTGGCATTTATTGAGAGAATGCAACGCATTTTCTGAATATTACATGTGCCGAGCAGCTGACCTTCTGTGTCCACAATGTAGCAGGGCAATCGCTTAGCACAGGACCCAGAAGCAAGTGGAGATCACTGTAGTAGTGGTGTAGTAGACGTGTCTACATCAATAACTCTCAGCTTCTAGAGGTATCCCACAGGTATGGTATTACATATACAAGCAGGAACAATGCAACTATGTAAAAATACTAGGGTTGTCCCGATACCGATACTAGTATCGGTATCGGGACCGATACCAAGCATTTGCCCGAGTACTTGTACTCGGGCAAATGCTCCCGATGCTTCACCCGATACTTGTACTGTCAGGGGTGATCACTGCATGGGGAAGTTACAGGCACCAATCACCGCTATATAGTGTATTCCCGCCGTGTATTCCACCGTGTATTCCACCGTGTATTCCCACCGTGTATCTCTCCCCTTCTGTGCTCCTCCTCCACCCCCTGGAACTGTCAGGATGGAGAGCGGGGTAGGAGCCGGTAAATCCGTCTCCTTACTGCTCCGAATGGACAGAGTCAGTGATCACTGACTCTGTCCATTCACATAACTGAAACATCGTAAACTGTGATTACAATGTTTCAGTTTATGAATGAAGAGAAGATGCGGTCTTCACTCCATTCATTTTCAGCGCAGCTGATGCTGCTGAGAAAGCAACTGGGGAACATGTGTCCTTAGTCCCTTTCCCTGTCTCAAAGGGGAGATGTCAGAGGTCTGTTAAGACCCCCGATATCTCACCAAAGCCCCCCAACAGGGCTGAAAAAATAAAGAAAAAAAGAAGAAGAAGAAAGAACGAAGAAGAAAGAACGAAGAAGAAAGAACGAAGAAGAAAGAACGAAGAAGAAAGAACGAAGAAGAAAGAACGAAGAAGAAAGAACGAGAAAAAGAAGAAGAAAGAAAGAAAGAAAGAAAGAAAGAAAGAAAGAAAGAAAGAAAGAAAGAAAGAAAGAAAGAAAGAAAGAAAGAAAGAAAGAAAGAAAGAAAGAAAGAAAGAAAGAAAGAAAGAAGAAAGGATGAAGAATGAAGAAGAAGGAAGAATGAAGAAGAAGGAAGAATGAAGAAGAAGAAGGAAGAATGAAGAAGGAAGAAGAAGGAAGAAGAATGAAGAAAGAAAAAGAATGAAGAATTGTAGAAAATAATAAAAAAAGAAAAAGAAAAAAAACACACTGACACGGTCCACCCCCCCCCCCCCCTTTAAAAAAAGAAAGCATTATAAATAAATAAATAAAAAAAATTGTAAAAAAAAAAAAAAACTACACATGTGCTGCTGTCACATGAGATTAAAAAAAAAGTATCGGTATCGGCGAGTACTTGAAAAAAAAAGTATCGGTACTTGTACTCGGTCTTAAAAAAGTGGTATCGGGACAACCCTAAAAAATACCATACCTGGAATTCTAGTTGTTATCTATATTACAGCAAATCTTTTGCGTTTTCAGGTTTGTAAACGGTTTGCGTTTCAGTTCTCATCACTTTTAAGATGCCCTCTAAACGTCATCCAGTCACGGTTTAAGGTTTTGTTAAACACTCCGCTTATTTTTTTTAAATGATCAAACGAAGAGAAAACCGTTACTTTAATCTCAGACCATTACTCAATCTTTTGTTAGTTTTTACCAGTGCAGTATAAAGGGATCTCTGATCGTTGTACGGGAGACAACCCTTCATGATCAGCATGTGACCTCAGACTGGCTTCCTCGTCAAAAAAACAGAAGTCATCATCATGTGACGCCGAACACAGGGCTGCCAGCTGATCAGAAGCCATCATGCCTTTGGATCAGCGGTTCTCAACCTTTCTAGTGCCGTGACCCCTTGATAAAATTTCCCAAGTTGTGGGACCCCCAACAGTGAAATTATTTTCGTAGCGTGGGTTGTCCTCACCCAAGGCAAGGCAATGGGATGATTGGCAGTGCTGGCGAGGAGTTCTGATCAGCCGACTTAGGTGCTCTTGATCAAGGTCATCTGCTGATCTGAGAACTGTAGTGGGGACTTTTAATGGCAACTCTTATCACAGGTAGTGTTACTCACTGTGTCTCCGACTTTATGGTGTCTTGTAGAAGTGACACCTATGCCGAAATCAGGAGATAGGGTCTCCTCCAACCCCTCCCACTTCACATTCCTCACCAGCTGACCTCTAATTTCTGTTCCCCAGCCATGCCGTGAACTGAATGGACGGCTGTGAAGAGGGTGAGTGGGCGGCCGCGGGCCCCAGGCACAGCCCTGCTGGGTGACTGCAAAAAGGCTGGGAGAGCGGTGCAGGCTTCAGGAACAGCCCAGGATTCGTGACCCCTGGTAAATCCCCATTCGACCCCCGGGTTGAGAGCCACTGCTTTAGATGGAGCTTTCATTACTGAAGGGTAGATATCGACATATTAAAACCTTGTGTGTAAAATCATTTACTCGAATTAGCAAAATACATTCTTCTTAGTTTATCCTTTAAATTCAAATAAGCTCAACATCTATCAGCACATCATTCAGATAACTGCAGAGATGGTGAGAGCATAGAAGTTTAAAGGAGTCCCAACCCGGGATTCCCAGGTTCCACCAACACCAATGATATATTTGGCTATTTGCGAAGAGGGCATTCCTTCCGCAAACCGAAGGGGCATCCCTCCGGCCGACCCGCAAAACAGAAGGGGCATCCCTCCAGCAAAACAGAAGGGGCATCTCTCCCGCAAAACAGAAGGGGCACCCCTCCCGCCGCCCAGCAAAACAGAAGGGGCACCCCTCCAGCAAAACAGAAGGGGCACCCCTCCAGCAAAACAGAAGGGGCACCCCTCCAGCAAAACAGAAGGGGCACCCCTCCAGCAAAACAGAAGGGGCACCCCTCCCGCAAAACAGAAGGGGCACCCCTCCCGCAAAACAGAAGGGGCACCCCTCCCGCAAAACAGAAGGGGCACCCCTCCCGCAAAACAGAAGGGGCACCCCTCCCGCAAAACAGAAGGGGCATCCCTCCCGCAAAACAGAAGGGGCATCCCTCCCGCAAAACAGAAGGGGCACCCCTCCCGCCGACCCGCAAAACAGAAGGGGCACCCCTCCCGCCGACCCGCAAAAAGGATAGGGGCACCCCTCCCGCCGACCCGCAAAAAGGATAGGGGCACCCCTCCCGCCGACCCGCAAAAAGGATAGGGGCACCCCTCCCGCCGACCCGCAAAAAGGATAGGGGCACCCCTCCCGCCGACCCGCAAAAAGGATAGGGGCATGCCGCCCGCCAACCCGCAAAACAGGGGCATTCCTCCCGTTTTCCCTCCTGCCGACCCGCAAAACGGACAGGGGCATCCCTCCCGCCGACCCGCAAAACGGACAGGGGCATCCCTCCCGCCAACCCGCAAACCGGTAGGAGCCCAGAGAGCCCTTCTCCCACTGACTCGCCAAACGACCAATATGAGGGGATCCTCCCGCTAATCAATATAAGAGGGTACTTTTCCTTCGACAACCAAACGTACCGTTGCAGATTCACTGACCACCAAATGTTTGGGGGTTCCAAGTAACTTTCTAGCAAAGAAAATACTAAATTTAACCACTTCAATACCAGGCACTTTTACCCCCTTCCTGCCCAGGCTAATTTTCAGCTTTCAGAGCGGTCACACTTTGAATGACAATTGCGCTGTCATGCAAAGCTGTACCCAAATTTTCATTTGCATCATACCACCAAAAGAAATCTCTAGTTGTATTTAATCACCACTGGGTTTAAAAAAAAAAAAATTGCAAAAAAAAAAAAAGTTTTCCAACTAAGTAATTTTTCTCCTTCACTGAATGAAGGGCACTGAAAAAGGCAGCACTGACTGGCATCACTGCTGGGCACTGTTGGGGCTGCCCTGATTATCTGTACAGATTTTCCCTGAAAATAAGTTTATTATTATGTCAATTTACGCAGCGCTTTACATATACATTGTACATTCACATTGGTCCCTACCCTCAAGGAGCTTGAGGGTAGGTGTTAGGGGGGAGGGGACATTTTTGGGCTAGTTAGGTTTAAAGGGGTTGTAAAGGTACAATGTTTTTTTTTCCTAAACAGCTTCCCTTACCTTAGTGCAGTCCTCCTTCACTTACCTCATCCTTCCATTTTGCTTTTAAATGTCCTTATTTCTTCTGAGAAATCCTCACTTCCTGTTCTTCCGTCTGTAACTCCACTCAGTAATGCAAGGCTTTCTCCCTGGTGTGGAGTGTCATGCTCGCCCCCTCCCTTGGACTACAGGAGAGTCAGGACGCTCTCTACGTTGCAGATAGAGAAAGGAGCTGTGGGTTAGTGGGTGTCCTGACTCTCCTGTAGTCCAAGGGAGGGGGGCGAGCACGACACTCCACACCAGGGAGAAAGCCTCGCATTACTGTGTGGAGTTACAGACAGAAGAACAGGAAGTGAGGATTTCTCAGAAGAAATAAGAACATTTAAAAGCAAAATGGAAGGATGAGGTAAGTGAAGGAGGACTGCACTGAGGGAAAGGAAGATATTTAGGGGAAAAAATTACCTTTACAACCCCTTTAAGCAGGAATTCCACTTTCTGGAACTTGGAACAATTGTTAGCAAAGTGATTGTTATACAAGTATAAATCCTCTTCCATGCCGGAGCAATCACTGCCACTCTGTGAATATCTCTTACCAGACATCTCTTCATCTGGAACGACTGCACCTTCACGGCCTGGACAGCTTCATCCAGAAGCTTCTCCTGCTCATCCTGGGGGGACTGTGTCGTGGGCTAAAAAAAAAAAAAAAAAAAAAAGGATTAAAAAACGTACAATTTATAATCTGCTACTGGAATTTGGGGACCCGGTACCGGCCGGTCGTAGGTCCCCTGAACCCGGATCTTGGCACACATGTAGCCCAATTTCTCCTCTACAAGTGTGCAAAGTTTGTTGTCTGGAGGACCTATGGCTGGGGAGCACTGATTTTTCAAAGCCGGGCACCCCTTCCATAGACTCCCATATTAAACGTCAGTCTAGTCATGGACACAGTGAGGCATGGGGACAGTCAGGCATGGGGACAGTCAGGCATGGGGACAGTCAGGCATGGGGACAGTCAGGCATGGGGACAGTCAGGCATGGGGACAGTCAGGCATGGGCACAGTCAGGCATGGGCACAGTCAGGCATGGGCACAGTCAGGCATGGGCACAGTCAGGCATGGGCACAGTCAGGCATGGGCACAGTCAGGCATGGGCACAGTCAGGCCTATACTCAAGTATATAAGTTTTCCCATTATTTGTGGTAAAATTAGGTCTTCTGCTTATATTTGGGTCGGCTTATACTCGTATATACGGTAACCTGTAAAAACGTTTAAAGCGTCACCTATGGAGATTTTTAAGTACCGTAGATTGGCGCCAATCCACGAGTGTGCGCAATTTTAAAGCGTGGCATGTTTGGTATCTATTTACTCAGCAAAAAATCATCATCATATTTTACCAAATCAATTGGATTATATATTGTGTTTTGTTTTTGTTTTTGTATTAAAGCAGAGTTCCGCCGAAAAAATAAATAAACCTTGTTTTTATGGACACTTTGTAATTACACACAACGGTTGTGTTTAAAGCAAAAAACTGTTTCCAAAACAACAAATAAAAATGAAAGAATAAAACAAAACAAAAAACAGCTTTCGCTACAACATTACCCTTCAGTCTATAGGGGGGGCGGCATTCACTGAAATCGCTTCCCTGTATTTTCCTCCTGCAGCATCTGAAAGTCAGTCTCCTCCCCCTCCTCTCCCACCAGCATTCAGCTGCTGCTGGAGGAAAATAGAGGGGATCGGTTCCAATACCATTCCACTATGTCTCCTGTCCAGGTTTTCCAACGCCCCTGTGTACATCCGCCCCAAGCCCCCCCCTCGCAACGCTGCCAGCTTTCTCTCTTCTCCTCTCCTGCAGGGGATCATTTCATGGACCCTTTATTTCTGGAACAAACACAGTGAGTGATCAGTACCGATCGCTCACTGTGTTCATTCATGACTGAAGCATAGTTAACTGTGTTTGTGAGTGAACGGGAAGCCGCTGAGGACAGAGCACTTACTCACTGTCCAGTGCAGCTGAGGCTGCAGAGAAAAGGACTGGGGAATCTCTGTCCTCAGTCACTTTCTCGGTCTCAAAAGTGAGACATTAGAGGTCTGCTTAGACCCCTCGATATAAAAAAAAATGGAACCATCCACTTCCCTACTGACAGCAACCTCTGCGCTACTGACTGACCCTGTCCACTTAAAGAGGAAGTAATCGGGAGGAATTGTGCCCCTTCATTGGACCTCATTGTTGGTGCCATTGGGAGGAATTGTGCCCCTTCATTGGACCCCATTGTTGGTGCCATTGGGAGGAATTGTGCCCCTTCATTGGACCCCATTGTTGGTGTCATTGGGAGGAATAGTGCTCCATCATTGGTGTCAATAGGAGAAACAGTGCCCCCCTAATTGGCATCATTGGGAGGAATTGTGCCCCCTAATTGGTGTCAATAGGAGCAATAGTGCTCCCCTAATTGGTTTCAGTGGGAGGAATTGTGCCCTTTCATTGGTGTCATTGGACCCCATTGTTGGGTGTCATGGGGAGGAATTGTGCCCCTTCATTGGTGTCATTGGACCCCATTGTTGGTGTCATGGGGAGGAATTGTACCCCTTCATTGGTGTCATTGGACCCCATTGTTGGTGTCATGGGGAGGAATTGTGCCCCTTCATTGGACCCCATTGTTGGTGTCATTCTGAGGAATTGTGCCCCTTCATTGGACCCCATTGTTGGTGCCATGGGGAGGAATTGTGCCCCTTCATTGGTGTCATTGGACCCCATTGTTGGTGTCATTGGGAGGAATTGTGCCCCTTCATTGGACCCCATTGTTGGTGTCATTCGGAGGAATTGTGTCCCTTCATTGGACCCCATTGTTGGTGCCATGGGGAGGAATTGTGCCCCTTCATTGGTGTCATTGGACCCCATTGTTGGGGTCATTGGGAAGAATTGTGCCCCTTCATTGGACCCCATTATTGGTGTCATTGGGAGGAATAGTGCTCCATCATTGGTGTCAATAGGAGTAATAGTGCCCCCCTAATTGGTTTCAGTGGGAGGAATTGTGCCCTTTCATTGGTGTCATTGGACCCCATTGTTGGGTTTCATGGGGAGGAATTGTGCCCCTTCATTGGTGTCATTGGACCCCATTGTTGGTGTCATGGGGAGGAATTGTACCCCTTCATTGGTGTCATTGGACCCCATTGTTGGTGTCATTGGGAAGAATTGTGCCCCTTCATTGGACCCCATTGTTGGTGTCATTAGGAAGAATTGTGCCCCTTCATTGGACCCCATTGTTGGTGTCATTGGGAAGAATTGTGCCCCTTCATTGGTGTCATTGTTGGTGTCATTGGGAGGAATAGTGCTCCATCATTGGTGTCAATAGGAGTAATAGTGCCCCCATAATTGGTTTCAGTGGGAGGAATTGTGCCCTTTCATTGGTGTCATTGGGCCGCATTGTTGGCATCATCCACCCTATTTTGGTTCTAATCAGGTGCTTAAAAAAAAAAAAAACACCCCCACCACTGAAGACCCCTTTCACACTGGAGGCGTTTTTCAGACACTTTAGTGCTAAAAATAGCCCCTGAAAAAAAGCCTCCCCTGCAGTCCCAGCCTGAAAGCCTCAATGCTGTCACACCGGGGCGCTGCGCTTGCGGGATGTTAAAAAAAAAAAAAAAAAGTCCTGTAAGCCGCATCTTTGAGGCGTTTTAGGAGCGGTGTATACAAAAGGGGAGCGCCGCTTTTATCCGGCCCATAGTGGGGGGTTAAAAGCGCCCCGCTAATGGCGAAAAAGTGCCTCTAAAACGACGCGGCCGCGCTCTCGGTGTGAAAGGGGTCCAACAGATGAATAGGGGGTGGCGGCAGCCATAGATAGATTTAACCTTTGCATGATCCACAAAGAGAGTACGCTGGCGTATCTCTTGATACGCCGGCGTAATTTCAAATTTCCCGCGCCGTATCTTTGGTTTGAATCCTCAAAACAAGATACGACGGCATCTGGGTTAGATCCGACAGGCGTACGTCTTCGTACGCCGTCGGATCTTAGATGCAATCTTTCGGCGGCCGCTAGGTGGCGTTTCCTTCGAAATCCGCGTCGAGTATGCAAATTAGCTATTTCCGACGATCAACCAACGTACGAGCGGCCGTCGCATTTTTTTTTACGTCGTTTCCGTTCGGCTTTTTCCGGCGTATAGTTAAAGCTGCTATATGGTGGCGTACGCAATGTCAAGTACGGCCGTCGTTCACGCCTCGCATTTTGGATTTTTTTTACGTCGTTTGCGCAAGTCGTCCGTGAATGGGGCTGGACGCCGTTCACGTCGAAAACAATGACGTCCTTGCGACGTCATTTGGAGCAATGCACCCTGGGATATTTTAGGGACGGCGCATGCGCAGTTGGTTCGGCGCGGGGAAGCGCTTCATTCAAATGAAACACGCCCCCCGCCCGCCGAATTTGAATTCCGCGTCCCTTATGCCGCCAGAGATACACTACGCCTTCTGATACTCAAGTTGCTTGTTTGAATCAGGACAGGACCTTATATATGGTGCATTACCACAAATGATGGGAGGAATATAGAGAGATGGGTGTGGATGAACACATCTGTATACACACAGAGGGGACCAAGGGGTCCCCCCCCAGGTGACAATGGTACACCCCCCCCTCTATATCTGCAGGAAGTTGGCAGGCCAGCAGTGTGGCCCCCCTCTGCCTCTCCATAGACCAGAAGACAGGGCCCAGCACCGCCCTCCTCCCCCTCCAGCCTCACCTGCCCCCCTCACACTTCGCCAGTCTCACCCCTCCCTGCCTGCCCCCTTCCACAGCCCTTCCCCCACACGCCACACACAATCCGGGGTGACGGGACCCCCCAACACTCACCATGATATCTGAGCTTCTCCTTCCAGTCATGTGACCTGTACGCTCCGCCCCGCCCTTCTCTATGATACCGAGCCGCTCATTGGTCCGCGCCTTGATTGGCCGGCGTCAGGGAAGACGGACAGGGGCGGTGGCCAATGAGGCGGCGGGGGAAGTGGAGCGTCGTGTCACAGCGGGCTGTGCAGTGTCACCTCAGGGGGGGGGGGGGTTCTTCTGTGACAGGACACGGAGGGGGGCCGGGAAGGGTCACCTCAGGAAACTTCCAATATCATTGTGTAATGATAGAAGAGGCTCCTGTGGGGGGGCAGAACCAATGTGACGTAAAACATGACAGGAATTACCTCACAAACCCCCCAATGTCAGTGTATAATAATAATGAACTGTATATCCAGAGAACACACATCTCCATTTCAGGAAATCTCCACAATAAGCACAAAGATGGCATTAGTAACAGCTTCTTGTGTCCTCCTTTAGGAGACACCCCCTCACTTCCTGTTCTGGTGACAACATGCACAAAGATGGCAATAATAACAGCTTCCTGTGTCCCCCTTTGGGAAACGTCCCCCTCACTTCCTGTCCTGGTGACAACATGCACAAAGATGGCAATAATACCAGCTTCCTGTGTCCTCCTTTAGGAGACACCCCCTCACTTCCTGTTCTGGTGACAACATGCACAAAGATGGCAATAATAACAGCTTCCTGTGTCCCCCTTTGGGAAACGTCCCCCTCACTTCCTGTCCTGGTGACAACATGCACAAAGATGGCAATAATAACAACTTCCTGTGTCCCCCTTTTGGGAGACACACCCTCACTTCCTGTTCTGGTGACAACATGCACAAAGATGGCAATAATAACAGCTTCCTGTGTCCCCCTTTGGAAAACGCCCCCTCACTGGCTGCAATTAATGGGCACAGTGGCTGCAATGGATAGGCATAGTGGCTGCAATGGATGGGCACAGTCGGCTTCTATTGATGTGCACAGTGGCTGCAATGGATGGGCACAGTGTCTGCTATTGATGGGCACAGTGGCTGCTATCAATGGGCACAGTGTCTGCAATGGATGGGCACAGTGGCTGCTATCAATGGGCACAGTGTCTGCAATGGATGGGCACAGTGGCTGCTATGGATGTGCACAATGTCTGCAATGGATGGGCACAATGGCTGCTATTGATGGGCACAGTGGCTGCAATGGATGGACACAATGTGTGCAATGGATGGACACAATGTCTGCAATGGATGGGCACAGTGGCTGCTATCGATGGGCACAGTGGCTGCTATCGATGGGCACAGTGGCTGCAATTGATGGGCACGGTGGCTGCTATTGATGGGCACAGTGTCTACAATGGATGGGCACAGTGGCTGCAATTGATGGGCACGGTGGCTGCTATTGATGGGCACAGTGTCTACAATGGATGGGCACAGTGGCTGCTATTGATGGGCACAGTGTCTGCAATGAATGGGCACAGTGTCTGCAATGGATGGGCACAGTGGCTGCTATTGATGGGCACAGTGTCTGCAATGGATGGGCACAGTGGCTGCTATTGATGGGCACAGTGTCTGCAATGGATGGGCACAGTGGCTGCTATTGATGGGCACAGTGTCTGCAATGGATGGGCACAGTGGCTGCTATTGATGGGCACAGTGGCTGCAATGGATGGGCATAGTGGCTGCTATTGATGGGCACAGTGGCTGCAATGGGTGGACACAATGTGTACAGTCCCCCTCCTATCAAATTCTCCGCCTCCTATTACCGTCCTCCTCCAATCACAGTCCTCCTCCTATCAAATTCTCCGCCTCCCATCACCGTCCTCCTCCAATCACAGTACGGCAGAGTTCGGCACCTCGCTGCGAATTCTGGGATCACCGCCAGCAAACTTCCTGCACTCTGTCCCCGCCCCCTTTAGACCGTTCTGCTTACGAAATCCTTCCGCCCGGCCAATGGCAGTGTGTGTGGGCGGAGTTCACAAAGAACCAGCGAGCTGTAGTTGAGTTTTGCCGCGAAATCCTTATCGTAGCTGATGATGGAGACGGACGTGCTGCGGAGACTGGCACCGAAGATGGGGCTCACCTCCGGCCGGGTCCTGGGGTAGGTGTACCGGGGAGAGTGGTTGTGGCCCCCTGATCTCTGCGGGGGGAGGGAGGGAGAGTTGCTGTGGCCCCCTGATCTCTGGGAGGGGGAGGGAGAGTTGTTGTGGCTCCCTGATCTCTGCGGGGGGGGGGGGGGGAGGGGAGAGTTGCTGTGGCCCCCTGATCTCTGGGAGGGGGAGGGGAGAGTTGTTGTGGCCCCCTGATCTCTGGGGGGGGGAGGGAGAGTTGCTGTGGCCCCCTGATCTCTGGGGGGGGGAGGGAGAGTTGTTGTGGCCCCCTGATCTCTGGGGGGGGGGAGGGAGAGTTGTTGTGGCCCCCTGATCTCTGGGGGGGGGAGGGAGAGTTGTTGTGGCCCCCTGATCTCTGGGGGGGGGAGGGAGAGTTGTTGTGGCCCCCTGATCTCTGGGGAGGGAGAGTTGCTGTGGCCCCCTGACCTCTGGGGGGGGAGGGAGAGTTGCTGTGGCCCCCTGACCTCTGGGGGGGGGGGGGGGGGGTTGCTGTGGCCCCCTGACCTCTGGGGGGGGGGAGGGAGAGTTGCTGTGGCCCCCTGACCTCTGGGGGGGGGGGAGGGAGAGTTGCTGTGGCCCCCTGACCTCTGGGGGGGGGGAGGGAGAGTTGCTGTGGCCCCCTGACCTCTGGGGGGGAGGGAGAGTTGCTGTGGCCCCCTGACCTCTGGGGGGGGAGGGAGAGTTGCTGTGGCCCCCTGACCTCTGGGGGGGGAGGGAGAGTTGCTGTGGCCCCCTGACCTCTGGGGGGGGGGAGGGAGAGTTGCTGTGGCCCCCTGACCTCTGGGGGGGGGAGGGAGAGTTGCTGTGGCTCTCTGGGGGGGGAGGGAGAGTTGCTGTGGCTCTCTGGGGGGGGAGGGAGAGTTGCTGTGGCTCTCTGGGGGGGAGGGAGAGTTGCTGTGGCTCTCTGGGGGGGGGAGGGAGAGTTGTTGTGGCTCTCTGGGGGGGGGAGGGAGAGTTGCTGTGGCTCTCTGGGGGGGGGAGGGAGAGTTGCTGTGGCTCTCTGGGGGGGGGGGAGAGAGGGAGAGTTGTTGTGGCTCTCTGGGGGGGGGGGAGAGAGGGAGAGTTGCTGTGGCTCTCTGGGGGGGGGGGGAGAGAGGGAGAGTTGTTGTGGCTCTCTGGGGGGGGGGGAGAGAGGGAGAGTTGTTGTGGCTCTCTGGGGGGGGGGGGAGAGAGGGAGAGTTGTTGTGGCTCTCTGGGGGGGGGGGAGAGAGGGAGAGTTGTTGTGGCTCTCTGGGGGGGGGGGAGAGAGGGAGAGTTGTTGTGGCTCTCTGGGGGGGGGGAGAGAGGGAGAGTTGTTGTGGCTCTCTGGGGGGGGGGGAGAGAGGGAGAGTTGTTGTGGCTCTCTGGGGGGGGGGGAGAGAGGGAGAGTTGTTGTGGCTCTCTGGGGGGGGGGGGAGAGAGGGAGAGTTGTTGTGGCTCTCTGGGGGGGGGGGAGAGAGGGAGAGTTGTTGTGGCTCTCTGGGGGGGGGGAGAGAGGGAGAGTTGTTGTGGCTCTCTGGGGGGGGGGGAGAGAGGGAGAGTTGTTGTGGCTCTCTGGGGGGGGGGGGGAGAGGGAGAGTTGTTGTGGCTCTCTGGGGGGGGGGGGGAGAGGGAGAGTTGTTGTGGCTCTCTGGGGGGGGGGGGGAGAGGGAGAGTTGTTGTGGCTCTCTGGGGGGGGGGGAGAGAGGGAGAGTTGTTGTGGCTCTCTGGGGGGGGGGGGGAGAGAGGGAGAGTTGTTGTGGCTCTCTGGGGGGGGGGGGGGAGAGAGGGAGAGTTGTTGTGGCTCTCTGGGGGGGGGGGGGAGAGAGGGAGAGTTGTTGTGGCTCTCTGGGGGGGGGGGGGGAGAGGGAGAGTTGTTGTGGCTCTCTGGGGGGGGGGGGGAGAGAGGGAGAGTTGTTGTGGCTCTCTGGGGGGGGGGGAGAGAGGGAGAGTTGTTGTGGCTCTCTGGGGGGGGGGGAGAGAGGGAGAGTTGTTGTGGCTCTCTGGGGGGGGGGGGGAGAGAGGGAGAGTTGTTGTGGCTCTCTGGGGGGGGGGGGGAGAGAGGGAGAGTTGTTGTGGCTCTCTGGGGGGGGGGGGGAGAGAGGGAGAGTTGTTGTGGCTCTCTGGGGGGGGGGGGAGAGAGGGAGAGTTGTTGTGGCTCTCTGGGGGGGGGGGAGAGAGGGAGAGTTGTTGTGGCTCTCTGGGGGGGGGGAGAGAGGGAGAGTTGTTGTGGCTCTCTGGGGGGGGGGGGGGGAGAGAGGGAGAGTTGTTGTGGCTCTCTGGGGGGGGGGGAGAGAGGGAGAGTTGTTGTGGCTCTCTGGGGGGGGGGGAGAGAGGGAGAGTTGTTGTGGCTCTCTGGGGGGGGGGAGAGAGGGAGAGTTGTTGTGGCTCTCTGGGGGGGGGGGGGGGGAGAGAGGGAGAGTTGTTGTGGCCCCCTGCGGGAGGGGGGGGTGAGGAAGGACAATGTGACTTGAAACTGTTGCCATCATGTGGTTCTGATTATCGTTGCAGGAAAGCGGAGGAGCTGCTGCGCATGTCGCAGTTAAAGTGCGCAGGACTCTCGGCCATGTCTACAGCGACGAGTACCGCGGTCATGTGTCTTCAGCTCGCAGCCACGTCTCTACATCATCCCGTGGATAAGGTGAGAGCTCGTTGTTCCTTTAAGCCAGGGGTCTGCAAACTTTCTAAACCAGGGGGTCTCAAACTGGCGGCCCTCCAGCTGTTGCGGAACTACATGTCCCATCATGCCTCTGCCTGTTTGTTACTGTTAGCCTTGCAATGCCTCGTGGGACTTGAAGTTTCGCAACAGCTGGAGGGCCGCCAGTTTGAGACCCCCTGTTCTAAACCAAGGGCCAGTATACTGTCCTTCAGATTTTGAGGGGCAGGAAATGCCTTGGCATCGATGTGAGTAAACAATTCCTGAGGACTGGTGCCCAGAACCGGACAGCATACTCCAGGTGCGGCCGGACCAGAGTCTTGTAGTGCGGGAGAATTCTCGTTTTTATCTCTGGAGTTGACCCCCCTTTTTAATGCCAATATTCTGTTTACTTTGTTAGCTTGGTATTGCTGAGCATGTCACCTACTACATCAGGGCTCGACAAAATCCGGGCGCCAGGTCGCAATTGCGTCAAGAAATTGTGATCTAGCGCCCGTCGGTAATTGAGGCAGCGGGCCCGCCGATTGCAGGGGATGTGGGGGCGCACGGAAGCACAGTGCGCCCCCACCGAGCGATCACGGCGGGCCCGCAACGGTCGGTAATTGAGGAAGTGCCAAGCTTCCTTCTGTGACCTGCGCCATCTGGTGGTGGCCGTTGGCATTACAAGTAAAACAGCAGTTGTAATGTGTAATTTTTCACTGCCATCTCCTTCCCTCTCATTAGAACCCCCAAACATTATATATATTTTTTATTCTAACACCCTAGAGAATAAAATGGCGATCGTTGCAATACTTTCTGTCACGCCGTATTTGCGCAGCGGCCTTACAAGCGCGCTTTTTTTTGGGGGGGGGGGGAATAATTTTTTTTAATTAAAACAAGACAACAGTAAAGTTATCCCAATTTTTTTTTTTTTTTTTTTTTTATATTGTGAAAGATAATGTTACGCCGAGTAAATTGATACCCAACACATCACGCTTCAAAATTGCGTCCGCTCGTGGAATGCTGACAAACTTTTACCCTTTAAAATCTCCATAGGCGACGTTTAAAAAAAAATCTACAGGTTGCATGTTTTGAGTTACAGAGGAGGCCTAGAGCTAGAATTATCGCTCTCGCTCTACCAATCGCGGCGATACCTCACATGTGGTTTGAATACCGTTTACATATGCTGGCGCTGCTCACGTATCTGTTCGCTTCTGCGCGCAAGCTTGTCGGGACGGGGCGCGTTTTCTGGCTCCTAACTTTTTTAGCTGGCTCCTAGATTCCAAGCAAATTTGTCAAACCCTGCGGACCTCCAACTACAAGTCCCATCATGCCTCTGCCTCTGGGAGTCATGCTTGTGGCTTTCAGTCTTGCTATGCCTCATGGGACTTGTAGTTCTGCAACAGCTGGAGGTCCGCTAATTGCATATCTCTGGTCTGCTAGGACCCCCAGATTTTCCACCCTTTATTCCATTGACGCGTTTCAACCTGATAGGTCATCCTCAGGAGAGCTGACTTAGTCCTACTTGTTTCACCAGAACTGTTGAACCTTCAGCTTAGGAACCTCTGTTTAGTATGAAACCTTTTTTTTATTTTTTCTTCAGGACTATCTGGTGCGGCTGTCCGGACTCAACAAGAAGGTCTATCAAAACTGCCTCAAGTCCTTTGAGTGTTTGCTTGGTGTGGATACCAAATTGGGCATCCGAGATCTGGCCGTACAACATGGCTGCATGGAGGCCGTGAACCTCGCATCCAACATCCTCAGCAGGTCAGAAGGCAATGGGCTTTGTAGGCACCTGAGAACATTCACACAATCTGGCCCATGTTTATAGTTCATGAGCATTTTTTATTTTATTAGGCCCTTCCATGACTCTTGTTGAGTCATTTTCTTGGAGAAACTTAAGACCCGGACCTTTATGCAGGTAAAGGACCAGGCCCTTTTTGTGATTCGGCACTGCGTCGCTTTAACTGAGAATTGTGCGACGTGGCTCCCAAACAAAATTGGCGGCTTTTTTTTTTTTTTTCCACAAATAGAGCTTTCTTTTGGTGGTATTTGATCACCTCTGCGGTTTTTTATTTTTTGCGCTATAAACAAAAATAGAGCGACAATTTTGAAAAAAAAAACTATTTTTTACCTTTTACTATAATAAATATCCCCAAAAAAGATATATAAAAAAAAAAAATTTTCTCAGTTTAGGCCGATGCGTATTATTCTACCTATTTTGTTGGTAAAAAAAACGAATGGCGGCGATCAGCCTTTTTTTTTTTTTTTTTTTTTTTTTTTTTTCTCTCGTAACTGCGACATTATGGCGGACAATTTTGACACATCTTTGGGACCATTGTCATTTTCACAGCAAAAAATTCTATATAAATGCATTGTTTACTGTGAAAATGACACTTGAAGTTTGGGAGTTAACCACTAGGGGGCGCTGAAGGGGTTAAGTGTGACCTCGTATGTGTTTCTAACTGTAGGGGGGCGGGGTGTGATGTCATTGATCGTGTTTCCCTATATCAGGGAACAGACGATCAATGACACTGCCACAACGAAGAACAGGGAAGGTGTGTTTACACTCACCTCTCGGCGATCGGGTCCCGCGGGCGCGGAGCTTCGGACTGGGTAGCGTGCATGCGCGACCCCATGGCTGGGTTTAAAGGGGTACGTGGATTTGCCCAGCCGTGCCATTCTGCCAACGTATATCGGCATTAAGGGGTCCTTAAGTGGTTAAAGGAAATGTGTGTGTTTTTTTTTTTTTTTTTTTTTTTTTTTCCTAAATATTTTCCTTTACCTTAGTGCAGTCCTCCTTCACTTACCTCATCCTTCCATTTTGCTTTTAAATGTCCTTATTTCTTCTGAGAAATCCTCACTTCCTGTTCTTCTGTCTGTAACTCCACACAGTAATGCGAGGCTTTCTCCCTGGTGTGGAGAAAGCCTCTTGAGGGGGCGAGCAGGAGGGTCAGGACGCCCACTAACGAACAGCTCCTTTCTCTATCTGCAAAGTAGAGAGTGTCCTGACTTGCCCCCTCAAGAGGTTTTCTCCACACCAGGGAGAAAGCCTCGCATTACTGTGTGGAGTTACAGACAGAAGAACAGGAAGTGAGGATTTCTCAGAAGAAATAAGGACATTTAAAAGCAAAATGGAAGGATGAGGTAAGTGAAGGAGGACTGCACTAAGGTAAAGGAAGCTATTTAGGAAAAAAAAAATTTTCCTTTACAACCCCTTTTAATTGGCTGTATTTTTTCAGCCAATCACTTTTGTTTCTTCTGGAACAGTTGCGGTCTATGGGCCAGACATCTTACTTCAACCCATTTTCATAATTGTAGTGATTTGATATCCAAATATTCGTCTTAATTAGATTACTTTTTTTTGTATTGCTCTAGATATGAAGCTACGCTGCCTCAGGCTCAGCAAGAAGATCTTGATTTATCCAAACCTTTGTTTATCACCGCCGCTCTGTACTCCGCTTGCAGGTATGATGGTTTGTAGGTGGTGGTGGCGGGGGGTTGATTTGGGTGCCATTTTAATTTCATGAATTTTCTTAGGAATACGTCCGATTTCTATCAATGGAAGTATTCCGGCCTGGCTTTAGGGGAGCCACCCTAGGGCTAGCATTTTAAAGCGAGGGGTAGGCAACTTCGGCTCTCCAGCTGGGGTGAAACTACAAATCCCATCATGCCTCTGCCTCTAGGAGTCATGCCTGTGACTCCCTTGTCAGGGACTTGTAGTTTCAAAACAGCTGGAGGGCCGAGGTTGCCTTACCCCTGATTTAAAGAAATCTCTTTGTATGTTTTATTCTAAAACAAATAAAAAGGAATTGGTTAAAAAAAAAAAAATCCTTTTTACTCCATTGAACAAGGTTTAACCACTTAAGACCCGGACCAAAATGCAAGTAAAGGACCCGGCCAGTTTTTGCGATTCGGCACTGCGTCGATTTAACTGACAATTTGCGCGGTCGTGCGACGTGGCTCCCAAACAAAATTGACGTCCTTTTTTTCCCCACAAATAGAGCTTTCTTTTGGTGGTATTTGATCACCTCTGCGGTTTTTATTTTTTGTGCTATAAACAAAAATAGAGCGACAATTTTGAAAAAAAAATGCAATTTTTTTTTTTGTGTTATAATAAATATCCCCCAAAAATAAACTTTATTTTTTTTTTTTCCCTTAGTTTAGGCCGATATGTATTCTTCTTCTACATATTTTTGGTAAAACAAAATCACAATAAGTGTTTATCGATTGGTTTGCGCAAAATTTATAGCGTTTACAAAATAGGGGATAGTTTTATTGCATTTTTAGAATATATATATATTTTTTTTTTCGTGACCACGACATTATGGCGGCTACATTGGACAATTTTGACACATTTTTGGGACAATTGTCATTTTCACAGAAAAAAATGCTATAAAAATGCATTGTTTCTGTGAAAATGACAATTGCAATTTGGGAGTTAACCACTAGGGGGCGCTGAAGGGGTTAAGTGTGACCTCATATGTGTTTCTAACTGTAGGGGGCGGGGCTGGACGTGTGACATCATTGATTGTGCTTCCCTATATCAAGGAACACCTGATCAATGACAGCGCCACAGTGAAGAACGGGGAAGCTGTGTTTACACATGGCTCTCCCCGTTCTTCAGCTCCGGGGACCGGTCGCGGGACTCCAGCGGCGATCGGGTCCTGCGGTCACGGGTGCGTGACCCACGGTTGGGCACTAAAGAGGACTACAGGTATGTGCTTGTGCCCAGCCGCGCCATTCTGCCAACGTATATGTGCAGGAGGCGGTCCTTAAGTGGTTAAAAATCTCTAGTCCTGGCCTCTGACTTGCTACCATTCAGAGGCCGAGATGTGTGGACAGGAAGAGAGCAACGCCGACCATGAGGAAGTGTAATTTTTGTCAGTGACAGGGAGCGGCACAGACAGGGAGCGGCACAGGGGTTAATATTGACATTATTAACCACTTAAGCTCTGGAAGGTTTACCTCCCTTCATGACCAGGCCATTTTTTTGGGGATGCAGCACTGCGTCGCTTTAACTGACAATTGCACGGTCGTGCGACGCTGTAACCAAAAACAAATTTGTGTATTTTCCCACAAATAGAACTTTATTTTGGTGTTATTTCATCACCTCTGATTTCTATATCGCGCTAGAAACAAAGAACCATTTTGAAAATAAAACGTATCCAATAAATAAAATAAAAATGTCTTCATAAATTTAGGTCAATATGTATTCTGCTACATATTTTTGGTAAAAAAAAATCCCAATGTACCGTTTGGCAATGTATGATGATGCATCCTTAGTTTAAAAAATAAAATAAAAAATACAAAAAACCAAGTGTATATTGATTTGCGTAAAAGTTTTATAGCGTCTACAAACTATGGGATTTATTTTATTTTTTCTAGTAATGGTGGCAACCAGCGACTTATAGCGGGACTGATATTGTGGCGTAAACATCGGACACCTAACTGACTTTTTTTTGGGGGGGGGGGGAACCAGCGACACTAATACAGTGATCCGTGCTAAAAATATGCACTGTCACTGTACAAATGACACTAGGCGGGAAGGGGTTAACATCAAGGGTGATCAAAGGGTTAAATGTGTTCTTGGGGAGTGCTTGCTAATTGTGGGGGAGGTGCTTTGTCTACTGGAAGACATGGATCTGTATTTCTGCTTTACAAGATCCCTGTCTTCTGTAGTCAAAGAATGACGGTCTGCCTTGTTTACATAAGCCAAAGGTCCGTCCGTCCTCGGGACCCACTAAAGCCTTGTACACACGATCAGACTTTCTGCGGACAAAGCGTAGGACTTTTGTCAGAAGGGCGTTGGCTTAGCGGTATAAGTGAGCATTTATGGTTTGACATCTAAATTGGATACGGTCTATTTTTTGCCTTTTTTTTTTTTTTTTTTTTTTTTTTTATTATTATTATTAATTTATTTTTTCTCTCTTTACAACCTGAAGGTGTCTGAAGTTGAAAATGGAAAAGAACAAGATACTTGCTACCTCGGGTGTGAAGAAAGTAATATTTGAGCGTCTCTGCGTTCAGTTGGAGAAGATCGGATCGCAGATCTGTCGTAAGTCCCCCCATGATATGATTTCCTTTAAAATAATTTAGGGAGTCTAAAATAAAAATCTTTAAAAATGTGAAACTGATACCCACACTTACCTAATTTCTTTATCGTACATCACGGGACAGAGCTAAGCTATTATTCATTACTTACTTATGCGCCATCTCTAGGTGAATGGACACTGATAGACAAAGTCTTAGACAGGAAGCCTGCCACTATATAACCCCTCCCATATATAACCCCTCCCATACAGGAAGTACTTCCGTTTTCAGCGATGAAACTCCTCCACCGCCTGTTGAATGACCCACATTTGGGTTGCTCTTCGGAGACCAAAGCCTAAAAATGTCGGAGTATAATTCCGGCCATGAAGCATAGCATTGCAGCTGTGGCACCAGCACCCCCTAACTGCTGCCTCTACAACTGCAGGTAACAGTTGGGGGGCAGTAGAAGTGATTCAACCACAGGGGTTTGTCTGCAGTGGTTGCAGGTGAAGGAGCAGCTACGATGCCTGCAGCCACATCGCAGGGCTGCTATTCATTCCTAAAGCGGTAGTAAACCACTGAAGGGGGGGGGGGGGGAAGACCTGCAAGACAATGGCATAATGTGCTAGTATGCTTTCTTTACTAGCACATTATGAAATGCTTGCCTTAGAATGAAGCTCCCGCAGCCCGTCACGCTCAGGGGGCTGATGTGTTGCCTTGCCGTTTCTTCTGGGGTCGCTGGCTCCGGCGCTGTGAGTGGTTGGAGCCGTAATGACGTCACTCCTGCGAATGCGCGCGGGACTCCTCCGTTCCGGCACGATACACCAGGACATTCACGGCACATGCGCTGCTGACAGGTTTAGGAGATATTCATTTTATCTACAAGTCTTAGGCTTACCTGTAGGTAAAAATGTCCAAGCGGAGTACACAACCGCTTTATTGGCCCACCCCCCCCCCACCCCCAGGCATTGTGCACTTGTGGGAACTGCAGAGAAATCTCATGGTCGCTAAGATATATATATATATATATATATTGTGTGTGTGTGTGTGTGTGTGTGTGGGGGCGGACTGACAACTCATAGGGCCCCTGGGCAATCGAAGATTATGGGGCCCCTGGGCAATAGAAGATTATGGGGCCCCTGGGCTTACAGATGGCTACCACGCCAGGAGGCAGTGCAGAGGCGGGGCAGCTAAAATCTCGGGATTTTCACATCAGAAGCATGTCAGTTTCAGACATATCAGGGACAGATGTAAAAAAAACACCGATTTTTACATACTGTCCCTGGTTTTACTGAGCCTGGCAACCCTGATGGGGCCCCCTAGTGACATTGGGCCTTCGGGCAGTGCCCGAGTGACTCAATGGTCAGTCCGCCCCTGTGTGTGTGTGTGTGTGTGTGTGTGTGTGTGTGTGTGTGTATATATATATTTCGGCTATAATGCGCCCCGGCGTATAGCGCGCACCCCTGAACTTGAAGGAAAATTCTTGCAAAAAAAAATACTTAGTTTGGATGCCCGCCGTCCGGCGGCCATCGTGGTGTCCTTCCTGTGCTGTGTTCGAACCACTGCGCCGACATATACCGAGCAGAGTAGTCGGGTATAGGCGGGCTCGGCTCCTCTCGCGTAAAGCATGTGACCGCGAGAGGAGCCGAGCCTGCCCGAGTGTACTGCCCTCGGTATATGTCGGCGCAGTGGTTCGAACACAGCGCGGGTATCGGCGTATATCGATTTTGCCCTGATTTTTCAGGGCAAAAAAGTGCGTGGTATACGCCGATAAATACGCCACACATTATATATATATATAGCTGTGCCCGCGCAGATGTGCTGGCTGTGCAGCCCAGGCGGGGCTAAAGCCGTCATCAAATATGTTTGGTTTTTAAATGTTGCCTCATTTAATCATTGAAAATCAAAATTTCAATTAAAAAAAAACAAATTTCACTTGAGATGGCTAAATAAACGATTCGGGGGTGAAGTTTCTCTTTAACATTCTGTCCCTTCTCTGTATTCTGTCCATTCTGCAGCAGAGTGTTCAGAAAGCTTGAACTTTAAAAATACATCAAAGTGCCTCCCTTCTGTCTGTCCTCTAAGGTGACGGGTTGTCTTTTTGTTTCTGGCCTATAAATGTCTCGCGCTCACATGCTCTCTACGTCTTTCTCAATTCTCAGAGGAAAACCTCGCCATCACGCAGCAGCCGCGGAAAAAGCAGAAGACTCTCCTGGAATGTATAGAACAGAATGACGGTAAGGGTGGGGAGATCTGGGTAATATTTTTATTGATTGGTGATCAAAGCAAAGCTGGGCACATACTGTTGATTACACATTTGAAAGATGTTTATGGATTCGGCTGCCAAAAGGGCCCGTCTTTCTTTTACTGCCAGATTTTTGTGATTTGCAAACCTTTTCCGCACAGCCAGACAGCTGACAGCTCATTGCTTCTAGATTGCCTGCATTGGTACGTATTTTCTCTATGAATATGCTAATGAGATTTTTAAATACTTTCCATTTTCATTCCGTACTTTTGGACCTAGTGATATCATCTTTGGGTCTCTGTGCTCCCCTGTGCAATGCAGGCAGATCATGGCTGGTGGGAGGGGCCAGCAGGGTGCCGTCCTTGTTGAAAACATCAGTCCGCTGTCGTTTGTACTTGTCCCCGGCCTTGTTGCAAGCAGTGGGTCGGCTCTCATGTGGAGTTGTACAAATATCTAAAAGTCTTTTGGGGTGGCTAAGTGTGGAGGAGTGGGTGTTCCCAGGCATTTTTCTAAAAGACCCCCTGATCTCTCCCCCCCATGATCCACTGAAGCTAATGGAGCACAGATTGCACTGCATTACCCAGGACCTATAAGTGACATTTTTACCTGTCTTTTCGGAGGTTCACACAAAAAGTGAACTTCCACTTTTTGGAACCCCCCCCCCCCCCCCCTTCCGGTGTCGCATTTGACACCTTTCAGGGGGGAGGGGGGTGCAGATACCTGTCAATATTTACACCACTTCTGGTTCTGACTCCCGCCCGCTCTGTCTTCGTGGGTAACACTGTTCCCAGCAGAGATCGGGGACCAGTGATGGCGCGCCGCGATACTCGAACATGCACAGTAGGGAACCAGATATTCCAGCTGCTCTCAACACACAACGAGACTTGTTTGTCTGCTGAACATGGAGGGCCAGATTCTCAAAGAGTTACGCCGGCGTATCCGCAGATACGCCGACGTAACTCAGAATCTAAGCCCGTCGTATGTTAAAGTGTATTCTCAAACTGAGATACACTTAAACATGCCTAAGATACGACGGCCTGCGCCGTCGTATCTTGGGGTGCAATATTTACGCTGGCCGCTAGGTGGCGCTTCCATTGCCGTCGGCGTAGAATATGCAAATGAGTCGTTACGCCGATTCACGAACATACGCTTGCCCGTCGCAGTAAATTTACGCCGTTTCTGTAAGATACGCGGCGTAAAGATAAACATGCCCCCTAGGTGGCGTATCCAATGTTAAGTATGGCCGTCGTTCCCGCGTCGCAATTTGAAAATTTTACGTCGTTTGCGTAGCTCGTCCGTGAATGGGGCTTGATGCCATTTACATTCACGTCGAAACCAATGACGTACTTGCGACGTCATTTAGCGCAATGCACATCGGGAAATCTTAGGGACGGCGCATGCGCAGTACGTTCGTCGCGGGAATGCGCCTGATTTAAATGATCCACGCCCCCTACCCAGATCATTTGAATTAGGCAGGCTTGCGCCGGGGGATTTACGCTACGCCGCCACAACTTTACAGGCAAGTACTTTGTGAATCAAGCACTTGCCCGTAAAACTTGCGGCGGCGTAACGTAAATGTCATACGTTACGCCGCCGCAGATTTGGACGATTCTACGTGAATCTGGCCCGGAGTGTTTAATAGAACCAAGAATGCAACCTTGTACACAGTTTAAAGAGGAGGTAACCAGAACATAAATTAACATGAGCTAATTAACTAGTCGTTTACCCAGACGAGGTGACTCCGAGATATGACCTTTTCAGAGTAGACATCCCGTCTCCGCTCACCTGCTATACAATACACATCATAAGGGAAAACGCAGGACATCTTCACACAATAGCAGGGTCAATTGGCACAGAGAACAGGGAGATGGCTGGAGGTGACGGCATTGGCATCTAACAGTATGAATGAGTCACTCTTACAATTAACCCATTGACTTCAGAATCAACAACCAGTAAATGGTTCTTTACAGATATCCTGGAATATATTGTCGAAAATTACATAATCCATCTCGGGTAGTCCAAGATATAATTTCTCAGTCATCCTATGCCCCTAGTGGACACAGGATGATTTTAGACATAAGAGGGTCCAAGTCTGTCACAGTCGGCAAGTGGTTAACAGGACATGGAGATCTGCAAACGGACGTTCACTGATCTTTCTGTCCCTCCCCTCTACCCTGCAGCACCCACCATGCCAGTCCCGCTGATGGATGTGTGGAGCCCAGGAATCAAGGCTGGGCTGTGTGAAAAGCAATTGGTACAGCCGTTGGATTGCTTCCATCTGACAGCCAGCCAGGGCCATCTTAATGGCATCATGGGCCCCTGGGCAAAGTAATACTCTGGGGCCCCTACAATGATGACAGTGCAGGTAAACGGACATTAAGTAGGTAGGCAGACTGCCTCCCCTTTGCATCTATCACTCTCTGTGCCATCATGGGGCCCCCAATTTCAGGGCAGTGTTTGCGCAAGGAAAAGCTGCTTTGGGGAAAGTGCAGGGGCCCCCCATGCAGCTGGGGCCCCTGGGCAGTGCCCAGGTGTGCCCTTTCATTAAGACAGCCCTGCAGCCAGCTTGTAAAATTCACACACGATCCCATCAGCAGTAAAAGGATATGAAAGGCAAGATGTCTCCACTGTATGACTTCTATTTCTTCCATCGGATGACATTCCCCTCGTTCTCATAGCTCGCTTTTCTGTCTTCACAGATTATTCGGAAGATGATGATGAGGAGATCCCACACAAACGAGCGCGCTCCGAGCCAGAAAACAAAGAGCAAGTTTACGAGGAGTGGAAAAGGAAAATTCTATTAAATGCATCAAAAGCCGCCAGTGGAGAATAACGCCAGACAGTTTATTGGTCCATTCAGTAATGCTGAGCAAAGAGGAATCGCACCATAACCCTTGACAGCCAATCGGCAGTATCCCCGAACCCTTTCCAAAGTATGCACCAGATGTGAATGTGACGTGTATTAAATAATGGACTGTAAACCCTAAAATGCATAGATGTGAACCAGGCCTTAAGGGTTTGCTCGCCAACATGACTACTGTTATTGGCTGTCATGTTCCGACAGCTCCCAATCATTACTAGATACCAAGAACTGTCCTTGACCACTCGGTCACTGTTCTGTGATCTCGCTCTCAGCACAAAACCCCCCCAATGGAGGCGCAGGTGGTAACGCCTTTCCACTTTGCCGCCGCTGCGCATATATACATTACGTGGGCATCAAGAGGTTAGAGCCTCTTAAGGTATTTTTTCTATACAACAAAAACTTTTAGCTGCTTTTTTTTTTTTTTTTGTGTGGTTTTATTTGTAACAAATTTTTACCATGTGCTGTAAGGATTGGGGATCACAGAATCAATATTTTTGCAAATTTTTACATTGCAGGTAACAATTCACACTGGCCCAGATTCAGGTACGACTTGCGCATTATTTGCGGAGGCACAGGGCAACGGTTTTGCCCTACGCCCCCGCAAATAATTTGCGCTGCCCTCGATTCACGGAGCAGTAGCTCCGTAAATTGCGAGGGCGTGCCGGCGTAAGCGCGCGCGCAATGTAAATGATCCCGCCGGGGGGCGGGAACCATTTTAATTTGGCGCGCCGAGCGTACAGCGCATGCTCCGTCGGGAAACTTTCCCGACGTGCATTGCGGCAAATGACGTCGCAAGGACATCATTTGCTTCAAAGTGAATGGCGTCCAGCGCCATTCACGATTCACTTACGCAAACGACGTAAAATTTGAACGTCGCGACGCGGGAACGCCGGGTATCCTTTAGCATTGGCTGCCCCTGCTTTTAGCATGGGCAGCCTTACGCTAAAGATGCCGTACGCAACCGACGTAACTTGCGAACGCAGGGGGCTCGCAACATTGTGAATCGGCGTAAGTATGCAATTTACATACTATACGCTGACCACAATGGGAGCGCCCCCTAGCGGTCAACGCAAGAATGCAGCCTAAAATCTGCGTGGCATAAGAGCCTTATGCCACGCAGATTTTAGGCTGCAGTCGGCGTAAGTCAGCAATTGCGCTGCGTAACTATGGTTACGCAGGCGCAATTGCTACCTGAATCTGGGCCACTGTTTTATTTATAAAGCCGCGCTGCACAATGAATGAATGAAATTTTCACCATCTGTTTGTGGATTTTGCAATTAAAAAAAAGTGTGAATGCGAAAACTTTTTTTTGTTTTTGTTTTTTTTATGGCAAGTTCAACTTTTGCTTAAAAAAAATCACAATGTGCCCACCTTCCAGTTGCCGTGATCCCTGTGTGACGTCATGACTGCACATGTGCAGATCGTCAGACATTAGCCGACTTTCTGCAGTAATCAAACACTGGGGTGGCCGGGATATTTTGGAGATCTTTCTTAATTTTATTTTATTTTTTTGTGAAAAGATGTACTTGCCTTTTTTAGAAACTGAAAGGAAAATAAAACTTTTAGAATTGTATTAATTTCCCAAACTATGATCCATTTCCTTTTATTAATTTTTTTATATTGACGCCTGGTTTACAGAAATTTTTTATAAATGTAAAACAGACTTTTTTCCTCCTATTCGAAGGCCAGATGGGAGACCGCTCGGTGTAAGCTCCAAACTGACTTGCCAGAGCTTACACAGGCCTATGAGCCCTCTACCATGTGACAGTGCTGGGCCAATCCCTGAGACTTTAGCGGTGTCCTTTAAGGAAAGGTTGGTTGTTGCACTCTACCTGGAAATGATTAGTGTCTATTTGACCCGGGCCGGGAATCAAATGGGGGGAAGGGGGAGTGGAATTACCTTGTTGCGCGGGGTTTCTTATGAAGGTCAAAGCAAATGTTGCTAGGAATGAGAATTTTTAATCACTGTTGCTAATGGTTTAATGTTGCATTGTGTTTTTACATATGTGTGTATATAAGAAATAAACATATTTAATTCATTTTAACAAGTGGCACAGCTTGCGTTTTTGACTAATTTCAGCTGAACTTTAGGCAGGAGAAATGTATATATGTGAGTTAAAGGACAAGTGTCACATTTTGCACCGTTCAGGGGGTAGGAGGGAGCAAATACCTGAAATCCAGTTATTTGCTCCCATTTCTGGCCATAGATATTACCGCGGTGACCTACGCCACGTCTGACTCCCCCTCCCGTCTTCTGGGAGCGACATAGGTCCCAAAAGACAGCAGGGACCAGTGGGATTGCGCAGCACGACTTGCGCAGTAGGGAACTAGGAAGTGAAGCCGCAAGGCTTCACTTCCTGATTCCCTTACCGAAGATGGCAGCGCCTGAAATACCTTCCCCCAGGTCAATCCGTCCCCCTGGGGGGATTACACTGAGGGACGGATTGACCTGGGGGGAAGATGGCAGCGCTTGAAATACCTGAAATCCAGTTATTTGCTCCCATTTCTGGGCATAGGTATTACCGCGGTGACCTATGCCACGTGTGACTGCCCCCCCCTCGCTGTCTTCTGGTAGAGACATAGGTCCCAAAAGACAGCAGGGACCAGTGGGATCGCGCAGTGCGACTTGCGCAGTAGGGAACCAGGAAGTGAAGCCGCAAGGCTTCACTTCCTGGTTCCCTACTGTGCAAGTCGCAAGGCTTCACTTCCTGATTCCCTTACCAAAGATGGCAGCGCCTGAAATACCTCCCCCCCCCCCCCCCAGTGGATTACACTGGGGGGCGAATTGACCTGGGGGGGAAGATGGCAATAACTGAAATCCCGTTATTTGCTCCCATTTCTGGGCATAGATATTACCGCGCTGACCTATGCCACGTGTGACTGCCCCCCCCTCGCTGTCTTCTGGTAGAGACATAGGTCCCAAAAGACAGCAGGGACCAGTGGGATTGCGCAGTGCGACTTGCGCAGTAGGGAACCAGGAAGTGAAGCCGCAAGGCTTCACTTCCTGGTTCCCTACTGCGCAAGTCGCAAGGCTTCACTTCCTGGTTCCCTACTGCGCAAGTCGCAAGGCTTCACTTCCTGGTTCCCTACTGCGCAAGTCGCAAGGCTTCACTTCCTGGTTCCCTTACCGAAGATGGCAGCGCCTCCACCTGAGAGCCGAGGGAAAGATCGGCTTCGGTTGCCGACATCGCAGGCACCCAGGACAAGCAAGGGTCCAAATATTAAGTCAAAAGCTGCTGACTTAAAAAAAAAAAAAAGCTACTTTTATTACAAAAATATAATTTTTTTTTTTTTTATTATTATATCCTGGAACTTGCAAGCAAGAAAGCATCTTGTGCCACGCAATTGCTAAGTGGCGGATGGTCATGTCACGTTAAACACGGCTTAGCAAGAAAAGACACCCAGTGACAAGGAAAGTGCTGCCTGTAAAAAGTCCGTCTGTCCTCATCGCAGGAAGCGTGCAAGCGTTCGACACGATGATGAGTTTTAAGCGTCTTGTTTCCCACTTCACACCACAGACCTTTCTCATGGTCCTCATCAGTGTAATTACCCGTGTCAAACGGTTCTAGTTAAACATTTTAGAGAGTCTCTGAAATCATCCAATCTGCTACAAAGTCACAATTCTTTGTTTATATTCATTGAGAAAATCAAATCTAAAAAACTCATTCCAAAAAAAAAAAGAAATCATTTAAAAGCCGTGATGTTCATAGCGGGTTAATGGCCGTGACGTGTCCATCATTCGTTATAATAGAGCGCCGTCATCCTTCAAACGCTGTGCGGTTTTGGAATTTATGATCCGTGATAAAAAGTTACCAACTTATTTCATTTTTTTATCTTATCTCGCATCCAAATATTTTTTTTTTTGGTAGAAAATAGTTTTCCGTATGCAGCAAAAAACACTTCTCCAATCACTATGGGGTAGACATGTGTACTGCTGAAAAATGTGTTTTTGTTTTTTTAGCTTAACCACTTAAGACCCGGACCAATATGCAGGCTAAGGACCTTGCCCCTTTTTGCGATTCGGCACTGCGTCGCTTTAACTGACAATTGCGCGGTCGTGCGACGTGGCTCCCAAACAAAATTGGCGTCCTTTTTTTCGCCCCACAAATAGAGTTTTTTTTGGTAATATTTGATCACCTCTGCGGTTTTTATTTGCGCTATAAACAAAAATAGAGCGACCATTTTGAAAAAAATTCAATATTTTTTGCTATAATAAATATCCCCAAAAAAGATAAGAAAAAAAAAATTGTCCTCAGTTTAGGCCGATACGTATTCTTCTACCTATTTTTGGTAAAAAAAAAAATCGCAATAAGCGTTTAACGATTTGGTTTGCGCAAAATTTATAGCGGTTATAAAACAGGGGATAGTTTTATGGCATTTTTATTAATAATTGTTTTTATTACTACTAATAGCGGCGATCAGCGATTTCTTTTGTGACTTACGGCGGACACATCTGACAATTTTGACGCATTTTTGGGACCATGGTCGTTTTCACAGCAAAAAGTACTATAAAAATGCATTGTTTACTGTGAAAATTACAATTGCAGTTTAGGAGTTAACCACTAGGAGGCGCTGTAGGGGTTAAGTGTGACCTCGTGTGTTTCTAACTGTAGGGGGGTGGGGCTGGACATGTGACGTCATTGATCGTCTTTCCCTATATCAGGGAACAGACGATCAATGACAGTGCCACTGTGAAGAACGGGGAAGGGGTGTTTACACACACCTCTCCCCGTTTTTCAGCTCCTGTGACCGATCGCGGGACATCAGCGGCGATCGGGTCTTGCGGAGCTTCGGACTGGGTCGCGGGCGCGCCTGTGACTGGGCTCTTAAAGGCGATGTATGTGCCTGTGCCCAGCCGTGTCATTCTGCTGACGTATATGAGCAGGAGGCGGTCCTTAAGTGGTTAATTCAGAAATCTAGATTTTTAGATTTCTGAAACTTGAATTTTAAAATTTTGGAATTGACAAATTTGTCAAAATTAGTTTTAAAAAACGAATTCGAAACTAAAACGAATTGCACATGTCTACTATGGGGTTTATAAAAAAGTTAATGCACCTGTTTTAAAAGCAGAATGGAGTATGAACATAGTAGGTAAAGTTGAATAAAGACGATCGTCCATCCAGTTCAACCTGTGTAGGTGTATATAATGGTTTCCCATATCCCTGTATGTTGTGTTCTTTAACCACTTAAGGACCGGGCCTAATTTTTGGAACCTCTGATTACGAGCATAATCCGTTCCAGGAGAATTCTCGTAATCCCAAAGCATATCAAAGCGAGTTTCCCCATAGAAGTCAATGGAAACTAAAATAATTTGTTCCGCATTGACTTCAATGGCATGCAATACCGCGTATGGCCAGAGGTGGGGGGGGGCACTGGAGAGCCTCAGAAACACTCAGAAAGGCCCGAGGACAGCTTGTCTGAACTCGGAAAACCTTCGAAAGGCTCGGGAACTGAGTATTTCCGAGATTTTCTAAGTGGCTCTGGCACCCCCCCTACCTCAGGCCAAACACTGTACTGCACACCACTGTGGCTTGAATCCTGCTCGTGTTGCGAGACAACACTCACCAACCGAGTCAGGATTTCTAAGAATACAGCGCTCGTAATTGCGAAACGCTTGTTAACCAGCGTTACTCGCAATCCGAGGTTCCACTGTACTTTGAATTTAGCTTTCCACAAATGTATACAACTACTACCCAAAAATAAATCAACTCATTTATTAGGCATTTTATTTTTCTTTATAGAAATGTCCCAATTGTACAACAATAATCCCCCCCTCCCCCAAGAAAAAAAACACACCAATAAAAGGTACATGTAAAACCCATTGCACTGCAGCTCTAAGCATGCTCCAAAATAAATGCAAATTCCACCAAACACTTGCGCTTACATTTCGCCTCAGTGCTTTTCATAGGTTAAGACCAATCATAGCCCTGATTCTTCTGAATGATCTTGGGGGATGTTGTAATGGTCTGTTTGTAGTCTTGAAGCCTTGATAAGGAAGGGGTTTATTTGTTTCAGTTTTATAGCAGTACTTGTGGTATAAGTTGGGTGCAGCGTTCACCGTTACCCGGCGTGCTGAGAGGGGGGAGGGTGCCGCACAGTTATGCCCTATTCATTTATGGACGTCACTGGTGTGCATCATGCTTAACCACTTAACCCCCGGACCATATTGCTGGTCAAAGACCAGAGCACTTTTTGCGATTCGGCACTGCGTCGCTTAAACTAACAATTACGCGGTCGTGCGACGTGGCTCCCAATCAAAATTGGCGTCCTTTTTTTCCCACAAATGGAGCTTTCTTTTGGTGGTATTTGATAACCTCTGCGGTTTTTATTTTTTGCGCTATAAACAAAACTAGAGCGACAATTTTGAAAAAAAATGCAATATTTTTTACTTTTTGCTATAATAAATATCCCCCAAAAACATATATATATAAAAAAAAAAAATGTCCTCAGTTTAGGCCGATACGTATCTTTGGTAAAAAAAAAATCGCAATAAGCGTTTATCGATTGGTTTGCGCAAAATTTATAGCGTTTACAAAATAGGGGATAGTTTTATTGCATTTTTATTAATTTTTTTTTTTTTTACTACGAATGGCGGCGATCAGCGATTTTTTTCGTGACTGCGACATTATGGCGGACACTTCGGACAATTTTGACACATTTTTGGGACCATTGTCCTTTTCACAGCAAAAAATGCATTTAAATTGCATTGTTTATTGTGAAAATGACAGTTGCAGTTTGGGAGTTAAACACAGGGGGCGCTGTAGAATTTAGTGTTCACCTAGTGTGTGTTTACAACTGTAGGGGGGTGTGGCTGTAGGTCTGACGTCATCGATCGATCGAGTCTCCCTATAAAAGGGATCACTCGATCGATACGCCGCCACAGTGAATCACGGGGAAGCCGTGTTTACATACAGCTCTCCCCGTTCTTTTGCTCCGGGGAGCGATCACGACGGAGCGGCTATAAACGAATAGCCACGCCATAATCCCGGATCGCTCCCCGAGGGAATCCGACCGCCGCATGTAGCGGGGGGGGGGGGGGTCCCGATCGGACCCCTGACCCGCGGAAAGGCAGGGACGTACAGGTACGCCAATGTGCCTGTACGTGCCATTCTGCCGACTTATATCTACATGCGGCGGTCGGGAAGCAGTTAATAAACATTTTTCATAACGAGCGCTGTATTTTAAAAAATCCTAACTCAGTTTGCGAGTGTTGTCTCGCAAAACGTGCAGGATTCAGGCCAAAGTGGTGTGCAGTACCGCGTTTGGCCTGAGGTGGGGGGGTGCTGAGATATTTAATACAAGGTATGAAGGGATGGCGGTACAAATCTGAGGATCCAAAAGGCCAAGGGTGAAGATCTCTATCTACATTGGGTATACTATTTCCACAACCACCACATTCACACTGTGCCCCCCAGACAGTGGATATCGGTCACCACATGACCCCCCCGTGTACATAGTGCAGTCCTTAGTGTTAGGGCGGCCAGGCGGGTGTTATGTACAATCCACGCACAAGTGTCGTAGTCTTGTTCTAGGAGGGTTTGAGGGAAAGCAGCTGGAACTTCCTGAGACGATTGGCAGCCGCGACCACGTAGAAATGTTTCTGGAAGGAAAGATGGTGGAAACATTCAATATTGTGAGTAGTAGGACTTGATGAACAAAATGCAACAGAGACATTAGTTGACTTATCTATTCGATTAGTCTACGCCAAAGTAGTATTTAGGAGTCTGGTGGCCTGGGTAACCTGTTGTCTTACAGTAGGTGTCTTCAGAAATTCGGTGTTGAGATCTACCCGATACAGTTCCTGGCTCTGGTTCCACCCATCCACCATCACATTTTGGGTGCCCCCCTACACCGATTTTAAACTAACCAGCCCTAAAAGAGGTAACTGTATTGAAATGCAGGTCCCTTATTCTTGCAAGTACCCGTGTTTGTTTTTTAAGTGATCCCAGTGGGGAGTCAATTTCTGTCCAAGTCTAGATTAAGTCTCCTTCCTGCACTAAGGCCTTCGTGCCATTAAGCTGTCAAGTGGCAGGACTCCAATGGGCAATAAGGGTTCTGCCATCTGGCAGTGGAATGACAAGTATGGAGCTAAAACCTAGAAAGTGGTCAAGAAATATATTTACCGTATTTATCGGCGTATAACACGCACCTTCATTTTAAGAGGGAAGTTTCAGGAAAACAAAAACATTTAAATAAAGAACTTTGAAGCAAAATAAGGGTCAGTGCCCATCAATGCAGCCTGATCAATGCCCATCCGCAGCCTCAAAATTGCCCATCAATGCAGCTTAATCAATGCCCATCTGCAGCCTCACTATTGCCCACCAATGCAGCTTAATCAATGCCCATCTGCAGCCTCACAATTGCCCATCAATGCAGTTTGATCAATGCCCATCTGCAGCCTCACCATTGCCCATCAATGCAGCTTAATCAATGCCCATCTGTAGCCTCACAATTGCCCATCAATGCCCATCTGTAGCCTCACCATTACCCATCAATGCAGCTTAATCAATGCCCATCTGTAGCCTCACAATTGCCCATCAATGCAGCTTGATCAATGCCCATCTGCAGCCTCACCATTGCCCATCAATGCCCATCTGTAGCCTAACAATTGCCCATCAATGCAGCTTGATCAATGCCCATCTGCAGCCTCTCCATTGCCCATCAATGCAGCTTAATCAATGCCCATCTGTAGCCTAACAATTGCCCATCAATGCAGCTTGATCAATGCCCATCTGCAGCCTCACCATTGCCCATCAATGCAGCTTAATCAATGCCCATCTGTAGCCTCACAATTGCCCATGAATGCAGCTTGATTAATGCCCATCTGCAGCCTCCCCATTGCCATGAATGCAGCCTAAATAGTGCCCATCTCAGGGAGGGAGGCGTGATGAGCGCCGTCAGATTACATACATCAAGAATCTTCTGTTTACTCGGCGGTAATAACAGTATTTATTCGTGAAAATTCCTTTTAAACAATACATTTCTCCATCACCAAAAACCATTTGCTGGCTGCAGAGACCATGGTGTGACCATAGATGTGTAACTGTTACCCAATCATTATATCCACTGGACTAGTTTTCGGTTATGTTTATGAGCTATGAGGTCCCAGTACTTGACAGGAAGATCAACTAGAGATATGGAGAACTTACTTTCCATTTCCTTTGGGCCATGTATTTCTGAAGCATGATCTGAGACTTCAAGCGAACTTTGTATTTCTTGGCCTTTAGGGGCAAATTCGTCAGCCACTCATGCTTTAAGCATTGCCCGGCGCTCAGTCTACAGCTAAAAGTAGACAACATAACAAAAACAACCAATTAAAAAAATCAAGTTCAACAGTCACATGATCTTGCTGCATATTGCTTCTTTTTTGTTTTCAAATTCTTAATCAAAGATAGTAGAGAAGTCAGTAGTGCTTGTCAGGGCCATCTTAATAGCATCATGGGCCCCTGGGCAAAGTAATGCACTGGAGCCCCTACCAGCTTGCCCCAATTCACACACCGACTTTTAAGAAATAAAGTATAAATAGTTGATAGAATTAAACATATATTCATTAGTACTTTCAATAAAATCTATTTTACAAAAGGAAAACATTCCATAGATCAAAGACTAGTCAACACAAAGGGCACAGTACAGGGGGGAATGCAGAAGGGCACAGTACAGGGGGGGTCAGGAGGACACAATACTGGGATCAGGAGGGCACAGTATAGGTTACAGGACACAACCATATCGGGACAGTTTAGTAAAAAGCATTACTGTCCCAACAAATCCAGGACAGTTGGCAAGTATGATGTTATGCAAGATTATTGTGGGCCCCCCATGTACCTGGGGCCCCTGGGCAGTGGCCAGGAGTGCCCTTGCATTAAGATGGCCCTGGTGCTTGTAGCCTACAATTAGCCAGGTATGGGGCAAGTATGGCTCTGTGACCCCCTAACCAGACCTCTCAGGCTTAAATACAAGGAAGTATTTTGGGGTTTAATGTGGTATGTCTGCATGTGTGCGTGGCACCTTGTTGTGTTGAGTGTGAGTAACAACGTTGTTCACTACCTTTTTAAACCTAATTTTTAATCAGTGTTTGGAGAGGTGGGTTATTGTGCCTGCCAATTTTTTGGTAATTTTTTGATATTCAATTAAGTCAATACGGTTTAATTATACTTTTGCTGGTTCTCCATATGCAACTACTGTCTCGTGGATTGGCTACTCTGGTTCCTCCACGTTTCTTTCTCTTTTTTGTTCTGAAGCTCTGTACAGAGCTATACTTGTCCATTTATTCTGTGCAGCTGAGGCTGCAGAGATGGAGATTGAGGGCGAAACATCAGAGGTCTATTTAGACCCCTGATATTTCACCAAAGCCCCCTCAATGGGGCTCCTAAAAAATTGTAAACAAGATAAAATAGAATGGTAAAGAAAATAAAAAAAATAACACTAACAACACAATAAAAATACTGACACCAGTGGCGGAATTACCAGGGTCGCAAAGGTCGCACTTGTGACCGGGCCCTGGCGTTCCACCACTGGGATCGGAGGGAAGGGCCACGGCCAGGGGGCCTTTCATTGTTTCTTGCAACTGTGATGGAGTTGATAAAATTACTATTATGTGTATGTTATCTCTCTCTCTCTCTCTTCTAACCACTCAAATATTGTTCTTCTTTATTATTTTTATTATTAATTTATTTTCTTTCTTTTATTATTTCCTTCCTTTCATGTTGCGAGATATATATATATATATATATATTAGAGGTGCACCGTAATGGAAATTTCAGAACCAAAACTAAACCGAAATAAAAAAAAATATCAGTCCGAAACCAAAAATGACTTTTCTTTTTTCCCCCTATTTATTTTTTTTTTAAATAATTGTAAATTACTTATTTTATTAATTTAATTATTATTTCTTATTTTTTTTTTTTACACTTAACTTTATTGCTATCCCACAGGAGAAAACAATTCCCTGTGTGATAGCAATTGGAGGCGACAGGTTCTCTTTTTTGACCCTGTCACCTCCATGCATTGGCGGCAGGGACAGGAGCCAGACTCGGCAGCCGGGGGGAGACAGAGTCCCGAAGATAGAGCCAGCCGAAGGAGGTATTTGGGTAGGGGGGGGGGACGGATGGCTGCACAGTGCACACATGTTCTGCTAGAAAGAAAAAGAAAATTGAGTACTGTCCGTGACTAGAAAGAAAAGCAACTCACCGCCCGCATGCTGAAACCGTCTCCGCGCTGCTCGCACACATCCCCGCCTCCTCCTAACCCTACGCTGTGATAGACAGAACACATCTCGGCATTAGACCCGCATTCTGTCTATCACAGCGTGGTTAGGAGCAGGCGGGGCTGTGTGCGAGCAGAGCGGAGACAATTTCGATGTGTGTTTTACCGCTCTGCAATCCCGCAGCACGCCGCTGATCACGTGTGTGCCGATCCAATGTGATCCGTTGCACCACTAGTCATTATCGGCAATTTTTAAGTTGTTTCGGCATGTTCCCAAAACAGCTATTTTCGGCCGATATATCGGTGCATCCGTAATATATATATATATATATATATATGTGTGTCTTAGTAATTATGTGAGAAACATTAGTATTATTTTCCTTGACTGAAAATTATGACAGAGTTACTTGACCCCCTCCTTTTCCTACCCCTCCCACCGTGAAGAGAAGATGGCTGCTGAAAAGCTATGGCATGTCGCCTTGTGGCAAAAACAGATGTCACAGGAGAAGGACCATATACGGATGAACCAATCATATACACACATATGTGATGACGTTTGCTTATGTCACTTTGACTAGAAAGAGCTGTAACCTGAATAAAGGGTTCCTGTTGAGGAAGAGCTCACACTGAACCAGTGTGTCCCAGTGTGATTCTTTTGCATGCATGCATTCACATCACGTTGCATTTGGATCAGAGGCAGAATAGAATATGTATCCTGGAATTGGACCAGGGATAAATCTATAACACACCAGGGCCCTGAAGGTTCTAAATATGCCTCTGGGGCCTTAAAAGTATATGACATGCCAGTGGCTTTGCCAAGTGGCATTTGAGCAAGAATTATGCAGGAACCATCAGATGGGAGGTCAATCATCTACAGCAGGGGTGTCAAACTGGCGGCCCTCCAGCTGTTGCGAAACTACAAGTCCCATCATGCCTCTGCCTGTGGGAGTCATGCTTGTAACTGTTAGCCTTGCAATGCCTCATGGGACTTGTAGTTTTGCAACAGCTGGAGGGCCACCAGTTTGACACCCCTGATCTACAGCTAATGGAGCCCATAGCAACCTCTGGAGTAACCCAAAAGTTCCACTGAACCATGGTTGAGAATGGCTGCTCTAAAGCAACCCTATGACAGCCAGGGATGGTCATGTAAAACAGCCATTTGGATGAGAAGTTGATCATTTGAAATTTTCACTATATGGGAGGGTTATACACAGTATACGAGTCCAACTGTAATAGAATCTCCTTCCTTCACCCGAGTTATCTGCGGTAGGATGTCCCTGCTTTATAATGTCATTGAAGACATTTTTCATATTTTATTACCTCTTTTCTTTGAGCAAAAGCCCTGAGATGAAGTCTTTGGCCTCTTCGGACACCTGATCGAATGCCTCCGAGTCAAAGTCCCAGTTGCAATTGACAATGTAGTTCATGGTTTCTGCGTCACTTTCTCCCAGAAATGGCGATAGACCGCTGAGTCTAACAAAGACAAAATGATGCCATCCTGTTTACCATTATCATTGAAAGTGAAAGTATACAAACATCCCACATTTGAAATTGTCCCCCAGTAGAGTAATAGAGGGGTATACTTCCAATGAGGACACTAATTCTGGTGACCTGGGGGTCTCCAAGGAATTCCCTTAAAGTGGAGTTCCACACAAAAATGGAACGTCCGCTTTAAGTGACGGTGACCCCCTGACATGCCAGCGGAGGGGGGGAGCGGATATCCTCTTTTCAAGAGCATCCAGCTCCCACTTCCTCCGGGGACTCTGCGGCGTCGGAAACAGGTTCACCCCCCCCCCCTCCCTGCAATCTTCACGTCACAGGTCCCAGAAGATTGCCCGGCCAATCACAGCACGCAGCATGGCTCACGCATGTGCAGCTGGGCGCCCACAGTAGTGATGCCGGCGCCGCTGAGAGGAGGGAGGAGATGAGCGGGGCTTCATTCGCCCCCATCGCTGGACCGTGGGATAGGTGAGTGTCCAATTATTAAAAGTCAGCAGCTACACTTTTTGTAGCTGCTGACTTTTAAATGGGTGGAACTTCCTCTCACTTCCTGTTTGCCTATGGGACAGGAAGCAAAGGGAAATCTCTGCAATGGGACACAGATGGTGAAAAAAAAAAAATCTGACAGGGGTTATAACTAGGGTTGTCCCGATACCGATACCAGTATCGGTATCGGGACCGATACTGAGCATTTGCGGGAGTACTTGTACTCCCGCAAATGCCCCCGATGCCAGATCCGATACTACCCCGATACTACCCCCCCCCCCAGCGTGTGGAGAACATTACAGCTTTCATTTGAATAGCTGTCTGTTTCCCGCCGCACCGCGTATAGACACTCCCCCTTGCTCGGGATTGGACGGGTGAGCTGTCTATCAAAGTGCAGATCACCCGTCCAATCCTGAGCAAAGGGGAGTGTCTATACGCGGCGCGGCGGGGAACGGACAGCTATTCAAATGAAAGCTGTAATGTTCCCCGCACGCTGATTAACTAGGCGGCGGCATCTAGGTATGGGGAGACATGGCTGCATATATGGGGAGACATGGCTGCATATGTGGAGGACATGGCTGCATAATGTGGGGGACATGGCTGCAATATGTGGGGGACATGGCTGCAATATGTGGGGGACATGGCTGCAATATGTGGGGGACATGGCTGTAATATGTGGGGGACATGGCTGTAATATGTGGGGGACATGGCTGCATATGTGGGGGACATGGCTGCAATATGTGGGGGACATGGCTGCAATATGTGGGGGACATGGCTGCAATATGTGGGGGACATGGCTGCAATATGTGGGGGACATGGCTGCAATATGTGGGGGACATGGCTGCAATATGTGGGGGACATGGCTGCAATATGTGGGGGACATGGCTGCAATATGTGGGGGACATGGCTGCATATGTGGGGGACATGGCTGCAATATGTGGGGGACATGGCTGCATATGTGGGGGACATGGCTGTAATATGTGGGGGACATGGCTGCATATGTGGGGGACATGGCTGCAATATGTGGGGGACATGGCTGCAATATGTGGGGGACATGGCTGCATATGTGGGGGACATGGCTGTAATATGTGGGGGACATGGCTGCATATGTGGGGGACATAAAGAGGCCCATTAAAAAATGTGTAACAAAACACTCCAAAAATGTGTCACGGTCGCGGCACGCAAGTGTGAACGAGGCCTAAAGCCAACTGTTTTCAGGGTAAAAATGTCACACTGATAATGAAATTTAAAAAAAACCCTTGCAACAAACAATGTAACAAATCCTCTGCAGCCGATTGTTCAGTAACAAAAGCCCCAGATCCGCCAGCCCATTGGGTAACTTACAGCATGTAGGTAATGACCCCCACGCTCCACATATCGGTTGGGAACGACACAAAGTCATAATTCACCACTTCTGGAGCCAAAAACTCTGGCGTTCCAAAATTCACCTTCAGCTTCTCTCTTGGCTTGTACCTGCGAATAGAGTGCAGGATATTAAAGTGACACTAAACCATATCCCTATCCCCCAAAAATAATCCGTACACATCCACTACTTACTAACCGTGTAATCTATTTTTCATGAAATAACTTCCTACTGTGAAAATCACAAATGCCACGTTCAAGAGCAAAATTGTTCTACATGTAATAAACATAGGGGCCCAGATTCTCGTACGAGATACGCCGGCGTATCTCCAGATACGCCGTCGTAACTCTGAGTTTGAGTCGTCGTATCTATGCGCCTGATTCTTAGAATCAGTTACGCATTGATTTGTATTAGATCCGACCGTCGTATCTAAGTTGCATATTTACGCTGGCCGCTAGGTGGCGCTTCCGTCGATTTACGCGTCAAATATGGTAATGAGCTAGATACGCGGAATCTCAAACGTACGTGCGGCCGGCTCATTTTTTTACGTCATTTGCGTAAGGCTTTTTTCGGTGTATAGTTACCCCTGCTCTATGAGGCGTAGATCAAGCGTACTAATGTTAGGTATGGACGTCGGAACAGCGTCAAATTTTTTAAGTTTTACGTCGTTTGCGTAAGTCGTCCGTGAATGGGGCTGGACGTAAGTTACGTTCACGTCGACTAGGCATTGAGCGGGCGCAATTTAATTTGAAAAACCTGACGTGATACTGAGCATGCGCGCGCATGCGCCGTTCGTTAAAAACGTCAATCAGCTGCGGTGGCTCAACGCGATTGGCACTGCGCTGACAAACCTCTGCAGCTAGGGGTTCGGATCCCGGTCTCAGCTACATGTGAATTGAGTTTGGTGGTCTTAGCCCGGCTCCCGGTGGGTGTGCTATGCGAGGTAAGCCTGCGCTTAGTACGCCCACCCCCCTCCCACAAAAACCACCACACTTACACGCACTCGAAATTGGGTTATCATGCACGCACTTTGACCACGCGGTCTCTAAAAAGAGAGGCGAAGGACTAACGGGGCTGGTTGAGCGGGCTAGATCCTCTCACTCCCTTATAGGGAGTCTCTCTGCCCTGTTGGGCTTCAAAGCGGAGCAGGTGTGTGGGAGGACCCCCTCACGCACCCGCCATTGCCACCCAGGGCATGGAGAAAGGTGGCAGATTGCCTCTGGGGGAGGCCTGCCTACTCCCAACTCCTGCAGTCCGGCTCCTCTCTCGAGTACACGCACAAAATACACTTTAAACTCTTTGGTTTTAGGGGAAATGGTTACCTGAAGTCTCAAATGTGCTGCCCTATCATCTACTGGAACATACGCACCATCTCCAAGATCGATATCTGGCAGCTTGCTTTCATTTACAATTACTGTAGATACGCGAGTATAAGCCAAGTTTTTCAGCACACGACGGCCATACTTAACATTGCCTGCGCCTCATAGACCCAGGGGTAACTATACGCCGGAAAAAGGCGAACGCAAACGATGTAAAAAAAAGCGCCGGGCGGTCGTTCGTTTCAGAATCGGCGTAAATGCTCGTTAGCATATTCGACGCGTAAAAGACACGGAAGCGCCACCTAGCGGCCGGCCTGGAATTGCAGCCTAAGATCCGACAGTGTGCCTAGGTTCACACTGCTGCAAATTCAAAATCGCGGTTTTACCGCGATTTTACCGTGATTTCGCGGCCGCGATTTGCCGCGATTTCGCCCGCAATTTCATGTAAATCGCGGCCCGAAATCGCAAAAAGTAGTACAGGAACTACTTTTTGAAATCGCAGATGCGGCGTCGCACTGATTAGGACAGTGCCATTGCCGACAATTGCCGCCGATTTGAGATGCGATTTGACATGTCAAATCGCATCTCAAATCGTTCCAAATCGTACCCAGTGTGAACCAGGGCTGAAAGTCACTTACACCTGTCGGATCTTAGGGAGATCTATGCGTAACTGATTCTATGAATCAGTCGCATAGATCCGACCGACGGAAATCAGAGATACGACGGCGTATCAGGAGATACACCGTCGTATCTCTATGTGAATCTGGCCCGAAGTCTCCCGACACAAGATGAACGGAGTATATAAATCAGGGGTTGGAAAGTATAAGCAGCAACATCTGTCTTTATAATAACTCCTTCTATTCCTCTGCCCTGTAGGCTCTATAACATCCCCACATAACAGAGCTGCGCTTGTTTTATTCTAAATCCCTGATGACTACGGCAAGGGATTGTTTACCTTCTTGCTAGTCCAAAATCAATAATTTTGATTTGGTTTCCAGTTCGATTGATGCACAAAATATTTTCAGGCTGAAAAAACAAACAAAAAGGAGTATAGATTAAAATCAACAATGCATTTTACATAGTTTTACCAATAGCTAGATTCAGTAAGAGTTAGGCCAGCGTATCAGTAGATACGCCGACCTAACTCGGAATCTGCGCCGTCCTAAGTTTAAGTGTATTCTCAAACAGAGATACACTTAAAACCTATCTAACATACGACGGCTTGCGCTGTCGTATCTTAGGGTGCAATATTTAGGCTGGCCGCTAGGTGGCGCTTCCATTGCGTTCGGCGTAGAATATGTAAATCACTAGATACGCCTATTCACGAACGTACGCTTGCCCGTCGCAGTAAAGATACGCCGTTTACGTAAGGCATTTTCAGGCGTAAAGTTATTCCATCAAATAGCTGGCCTAGTCAATGTTAAGTATGGCCGTCGTTCCCGCGTCGAAATTTTTAAATTTTACGTAGTTTGCGTAAGTCGTCCGTGAATAGGGCTGGACGTAATTTACATTTCACGTTAAAACCAATACGTCCTTGCGGCGTACTTTGCCGCAATGCACACTGGTATATGTACACGGACCGCGCATGCGCCGTTCTTAAAAAACGTCAATCACGTCGGGTCACAGTTCATCAACATAAAACACGCCCCCCACATCCTCATTTGAATTTGGCGCGCTTACGCCGGCCTATTCACGCTACGTCGCCGTAACTTAGCAGGCAAGTACTTTGGGGGTAATCCACAAAAGGGATACGCCGGCGTATCTACTGATACGCCGGCGTATCCCTGTTTCTATCTATGGAACTGATCCACAGAATCAGTTTACCATAGATAGGCAGAAGATCCGACATGTGTAATTGAATTACACTGTCGGATCTTAAGGATGCAATTCTAGGCCGGCCGCTAGGTGGCGAGGCCATTGCGGCCGGCCTAGAATATGCAAATGAACACTTACGGCGATCCACGAACGTTCCGACGGGCCCGTCGCTCTAAATCTACGTCGTTTACGTCGAGTTACGCCGCGTAAAACTAGGGCTGAGCCCTAGTTCTCTTAAGCCATGTTAAGTATGGCCGTCGTTCCCGCGTCGAAATTTAAATTCTACGTCGTTTGCGTAAGACGTTCGTGAATGGTGCTGGACGCCATTTACGTTAACGTCTAAGCAAATGACGTCGGAGCGACGTCAGTTAGCGCAATGCACGTCGGGTAAGTTACCCGACGGAGCATGCGCAGTACGTACGGCGCGGGAGCGCGCCTAATTTAAATGGGACTCGCCCCATTAGATTCGGCACGCCTTGCGCCGGACACATTTAAGTTACACCGCCGCAAATTTCAAGGTAAGTGCTTTGTGGATCGGTCACTTAGGGAGAAATTTTGTGGCGGTGTAACTTAAATCGGAAGATTTAAGTTGCGCCCGATATTTGTGGATTTGGCCCTTTGTGTATACAGTACTTGCCTAGCTAACTTACGGCGGCGTAGTGTAAATACGATACGCCGCCGCAAAGATGCGGCTGTCTATTTGAATCTAGCTACAAGTCTTTAAAAAAAAATTTAAGTCTTTAAATATAATCCAACATAAAAAATGTAAAACTGGAACTGCCAAAAATAAAAGCGGTTTGAAATCCCAGCTTTCTAAAAAAAAAAAAAGTTCTAATCAAAGTCAAGGCAATAAAGCAGAATTTAGAACGTGTGAATTTTATTCCCGTGTATTTCTATATACGGCTCCAAATATCAAATTTCCAGCTGGTGTCTATTCCTGAATCACGTAAACAAAAATGCTGACAGATGATACGGGACGGTGACAACAACAAAGGACCAAAGTTTGGGAAGAGCCAATTTTTTTTTTTTAAAGTCACCCCTCACCTTCAGGTCTAAGTGTAGTATATACTGCTGGTGCACGTAGTAAATCCCTTCGCAGATCTGTTTGGTGAACATTATGGCGTCCAGTTCTGTGAGATGGTAATTCTCATCTGTGATCCGGTCAAATAATTCGCCGCCGTCCAAGCTGGGAAAACAAAAAAGGTCAAAGAATTAGAAAAGTGACAATTTTCACCTTTTTTTTCTTCATTGCATATCGGTGCTTCTTCTTCTGCTGAAATGTTTTTTGTCAGGTTTTTTTCTTTATTCGTTTTTTTATTTTTTTCTTTGTTTTTCGGGTCATGATCGCAGTTTGTAAATTCGTAAATTCGTAAATCCGAAAGAAAATCCGAAAATTCGAAATAATTAAAGGGGTTGTAAACCTTCTGTTTTTTTTTTTATGTCACAATGTACAGTATGAGATTTCCTATCATCTGTGCCCAGTCTTGCCATCCAGCTCTGAGCAATAGTGTTGCTCACGAATATTCGTATTGCGAATATTCGGCTCGAATATGGCATATTCGAGTATTCGCGATATATATTTCGAATTTCGCGGTGAATATTCGCTATTCCGAATATTCTAATTTTTTCAATTTTATTTTTAGAACAGATCACATCCTAGAGATCTCCATCGACGTCTAAAAGCATTGCTGGTATGATTAGAGACCTTGGGCCGAGTAGCTGAAGCGATCATTTTATTTTGCCGAAAAATCGCAATGCGATTATTCGGCAATCGGAATATCGCGCGATTATTTTCTCCGCCCTTCTTTTGCATCAGAGCCAATCAGAGTGCTCCTACCGCAGTTGTCGAAATTCCGCAATAAATATCGCATTCGCATTTTGCGAAATTTCAATAAAATATCACGAATATTCTGAGCCAATCAGAGGGCTCCTACCGCAGTTGTCGAAATTCCGCAATAAATATCGCATTCGCATTTTGCGAAATTTCGATAAAATATCACGAATATTCTGAGCCAATCAGAGTGCTCCTACCGCAGTTGTCGAAATTTCGCAATTATTTTCGCAATAGCAAAATTTCGCAAACATTTCATTTCGATAAAATATCACGAATATTCGAATTTAGCGAATATTTCTCGAATATTCGGCTATATATTCGTGATATATCGCGAAAACGAATATGGCGTATTCTGCTCAACACTACTGAGCAATCCTCTTTTATTGTTCAGTGAAAATTAACAGACTCAATATTGAACCCTTACGAACTAAGATTGGGATGCCATTAAAGTTCATGGCCCAGATTCAGGTAGAATTGCGCGATATTTGCGGGGGAGCAGGGCAACGATTTTGCCCTGCTCCCCCGCAAATATTTTGCGCTGCCCTCGATTCACGGAGCAGCAGCTCCGTGAATTGCGAGGGCGCGCCGGCAAATTTGCCCGGCGTAAGCGCGCGCAAGTTAAATGATCCCGCCGGGGGCGGGAATCATTTAAATTAGGCGCGCTCCCGCGCCGAGCGTACAGCGCATGCTCCGTCGGGAAACTTTCCCGACGTGCGTTTTGCGGCAAATGACGTCGCAAGGACGTCATTTGCTTCAAAGTGAACGTGAATGGCGTCCGGCGCCATTCACGAAGCACTTACGCAAACGACGTGAAATTCAAATTTCACGTCGCGGGAGCGGCGGCTATACTTTAGCATTGGCTGCCCCTACTATTAGAAGGGGCAGCCTTGCGCTAAAGTTGCCGTACGGAAACTCCGTACCTGGCTTGCGCGGGGCCCGCGCAAGTTTGTGAATCAGTTGGTAGTATGCAATTTGCATACTACACGCTGATCACAATGGGAGCGCCCCCTAGCGGCAAGCACAAGAATGCAGCCTAAAATCTGCGAGGCATAAGTGCCTTATGCCGCACAGATTTTAGGCTGCAGTCGGTGTAACGAGGTTCCTGAATCAGGAGCACTCGTTACACCGGAGCAAGTAAGCAATTGCGCCGTGTAACTTATGGTTACACGGGCGCAATTGCTTCTTGAATCTGGGCCCATGTGCGTGTAAAGGCAGGCGTCCCAATACTTTTGACCATATAGTGTAAATACACCCCCCCCCCCTCGCTCAATATCATACATACTATTCCATGATCAAGGTCAAGTCGTTTTTGCACTCGAAGGCGTCGTATAACTGTATCAGGTTCACATGGTTTAACTGGTTCATGATATTAATTTCGTTCTTCACCTCATCCTGGAAGTAAAAAAAAAAAAGGGACAAGATATCATTTTATTGACATTTCTGCTCCCCCCCCCCCGTACAAGGCGAGTGAATATACTGCCAATTAATCACGCCGCCTAACTAGACAACATCGCCATGCTGACAATGCTTGGGGCCCGGTGCCCTTTTCCAGCCCTCCCATCTCGTCGCCTAACGAGGCGCTGACAGCGACTCCCACCGAGCGACTCATGAATATGCAAATTCAACCCACGGCCGCTTGACAGATTGGCCGCTCTGCGCTCTCTACGCTAAAGGCCAGCACTTCGGGAGGCGGCTGGGATCATACAGCACGGTCTCAAATATTGAAAACACATTAATGCGTCGCCTCGCCAAGGCCAAAATAAATAAATAATTCTGGTCTGTATATTAAGCCCTTAGGTCAGTTCATATATCAGAGCTGTATGAAGAAATGCGTCCTCCTGTAGATCCAAACCCAATCACTAAATTCTCAGATGAAAATTTATTAAATGTTCATTTCAAAATGTGTTTGCAATATTAGAATCTGGACACTTCCCCCCCTCCACGGATTGGCTGGAGCCCGAAAAATACACAGGTTGGTCTAACCCTACTAGTGTATGGCTAGCTTTACAGGGCCCGTTTTTTAAGAGATCTCAGTAGGAAACCATTATCCGTACGTACCCTGTCCTTCGGAGCTTTAATTTTAATGATTTTGGCAGCCAGTCGTAGCCCGGTGGATATCTCTACACACTTGTGGACTTGACCAAAACGTCCGCTGTTAATAAATGTAAACATATATGAACATGACAGTATCTTTTAACTGAAACACATTCATGTTAAAGCGGAGTTCCGGCCACAATTTCACTTTTTAAATATAAATACCCCTGTAATACACAAGCTTATTGTATTCTAGTAAAGTTAGTCTGTAAACTAAGGTCCGTTTTGTTAGGTTGTTACAGCATTTAGACACTTTATAAAAATAGAAATTGACTGGGGCCATCTTAAGTGTGGGCATCATGAAGCCAGACTGTATGACTTCCTGGATTTCAGCCTTGCAGATCTCGCACATGCTCAGTGCTGCACAAGCAGTGTAATAGGTTTCAGATCAGGTTTCAGCACCTGTACTGTCCAAGTCACATGATTCTTCGAGACTGGGGAGTGCACAGACTCCTGGAAAGTTACACCCACTACATTCCCAGGAGTCTGTGCGGTGTAGGTTAGGAAGCTTAAGCACCTAGGTGCAGGAAGTGGGAAGATTAACTATTCTGCCTAGCAACAACACTTTGAAGGCATCTAAAAAAAAAATTCTTTAAGGACTAATGAAATTTTTTTAAAACTACTGATGTAATGTTATATTAATGGGTGGAACTCCACTTTAAGGAGGTATCAATATGACAGGAGTATGGTGTTTGTGCTACCTCTGTGAACATACAGGGGCGTTTTCCTACATTGGAACTGAAGAAGTTTGGAGAAGCTACAAAAACATCCTCAACATTACAGAACAAGCCCAGTTGAATGTGATCAACTACTACTGGATATACTATATCAGGGGTCTCCAAACCAAGAGCCAGTTTATTGTCCTTCAGACTTTAGGAGGGCCGGATTGTGGCCAGTGGGGGCAGAAAATGTCCTGGGCTCAGCATCAGTGAGAATAAATATGGCCTTAAAGCAGTGTTTCTCAATTCCAGTCCTCAGGCCCCCCCAACAGGTCAGGTTTTCAGGATTTCCCTCAGATGAAAAGGCTGTGGTGATTACTAAGGCAGTGAAACTGATCAAATCACCTGTGTAAAATAATGGAAATCCTGAAAACCTGACCTGTTGGGGGGCCCTGAGGACTGGAATTGAGAAACGCTGCCTTAAAGGTTGGTGGTCAGTAGAAGGAGGAGTAGTGCCCCTATTAGTAGGAGGAATAGTATCCCATTATTGGTATCAATGGAAGAAATAGTGCCCCCTTGTTGGTGTCAGTGGAAGAAATAGTGCCCCCTTGTTGGTGTCAGTGGAAGAAATAGTGCCCCCTTGTTGGTGTCGGTGGAAGAAATAGTGCCCCCTTGTTGGTGTCGGTGGAAGAAATAGTGCCCCCTTGTTGGTGTCGGTGGAAGAAATAGTGCCCCCTTGTTGGTGTCGGTGGAAGAAATAGTGCCCCCTTGTTGGTGTCAGTGGAAGAAATAGTGCCCCCTTGTTAATCTCAGTGGAAGAAATAGTGCCCCCTTGTTGGTGTCAGTGGGAAGAATAGTGCCCCAAGGGCCGGATAAAGGCTAGCAAACGGCCACATCTGGCCCTCGGGCCGCAGTTTGGAGACCCCTGTACTATATGATGACCTGGATAAATGGTGATCTATGATTAAAGGTTGGAGAGGATCCGAGTAGTTCTAAGGAAATACGCACCTCGTGCCAGTAATAGGTAAATAGAGCAAGAGAGAGCAGTGGGACTATAGCGGTGCCAAAGACATATAAGGCAATGTAGACAATATCGATAAAAATGAAATACTTATTTTATTAACACTTATATGTACAAAAAAGGTTCATATAAAAACAGTTCGAGCAAATGTTCGAGATCGTGGGATGCTGGTTTTCCCAAAACTTCGTAAAGTGGTGGTCACAGGGGAATGTCCCATCCCTACATGTTTCACCGTTTCAGGCTTCCTCAGGGGATGACTGGTGGTTCCAGATTAAATCCCCTGAGGAAGCCAAAAACGGCGAAACATGCAAGGATGCAACATTCTCCTGTGACCACCACTTTATGAAATTTTGGAAACCAGCGACCCACGATCTCTAACATTTGCTCTAACTGTTTTTTATAGGAACTTTTTTTGTACATATAAGTGTTAATAAAATAAGTATTTAATTTTTATCAATATTGTCTACATTGCTTATATGTCTTTGGCATCGCACCGCTATAGTTCCACTGTTCTCTCTATTTGGTGATCTATGATTAAATAAAGCTTTCTTGGATTTGTAACAAATAGTGGGGGGCACCCCCATCCTTTGTCTTTGTTTACTCAACCTACAGCGTCAGGCTAAAAACAGGACAATAAATATTTAAGACAGATTCTCTTTCAAGGGATCAGTGGTGGTGGAAAACCACTTAAACTCCAATCGTGACATTAACAGCGGAGTTAACGGAAAAAGTTGCACAATGCACTTGTGGACAAAGGGCGCGTTCCTGTGTATAAGGCAAGACCTCAGGGATGTTTTGGGATTTGGTCGAAGTGCTGTTGTTATCACGGATTATAAATAGCCGGTGCCTGGTAAACACGGCCCCAAGGCCAGAGGCATCAATCTCATCTTACTCACGCTTTACAGAGGATTAGACCGTCGCCCAGCTGTTCTGTGTCACAGAATGTTAGAGGCCTTTTATATGGGAACACGCACAATGCAGATATGTAGGCCACATACTAACATTCTTACAGTAGCTGTAATGTACAATCAGCCTCCATCGCAAAACTGAGTTTGCAGGATTCACACCTACACCTACCATACCAGTATGTAAGCTTATCATCACATGATATACCAGTGACATCACTGAGAATGCAGCCTATCCATTCACTAGAGACCAGTGACATCACTAGAATGCAGCCTATCCATTCACTAGAGACCAGTGACATCACTAGAATGCAGCCTATCAATTCAATGGAGACCGGTGACATCATTGAGAATACAGCCTATCCATTAACTAGAGACCAATGGTATCAATGAGAATCCACAATCCAGCCTTGCTTGAGAATAAATCACAACACTGGAAATGTAGCCTATCCTTTCTCTAGAGACCAGTGACATCACTGAGAATGCAGCCTATCCATTCACTAGAGACCAGTGACATCACTGAGAATGCAGCCTATCCATTCACTAGAGACCGGTGACATCACTGAGAATGCAGCCTATCCACTCACTAGAGACCAATCACATAATTTAGAATGCAGCCTATCCACTCACTAGATTTCAGTGACATCACCGAGAATGCAGCTTATCCATTCACTAGAGACTGGTGACATCACTGATAATGCAGCCTATCCATTCACTAGAAACCAGTGACATCACTTAGAATACAGCCTATCCAATCACTAGAGACCGGTGACATCACTTAGAATGCAGCCTATCCATTCACCAGATATCAGTGACAACACTGAAAAAACAGCCTATCCATTCACTAGAGACCAATCACATAATTTAGAATGCAGCCTATCCATTCACTAGAGACCAATCACATCACTTAGAATGCAGCCTATCGAGTCCTAAGACCACAGTCTCCTGATTTGTTATAACTATGTTGGGGAACCTTGTGTGTTATTTCTCTAATGTATGTAGACTTCTTGGACGAGTTATTATTATTGCCAATTACTGAATTTCGTAGGTTGACATGTGTGTTACGATGTCATGTTGTATACACCATATACCTTAAATAAAGATTTAAAAAAAAGAATGCAGCCTATCCACTTACTAGATTTCAGTGACATCATTTAGAATGCAGCCTATCCAGTCACTAGACACCGATGACATCACTGAGAAAGCAGCCTATCCATTCAATAGAGACCAATCACATCATTTAGAATGCAGCTTATCCAATGACTAGAGACCAGTGACATCACTGAGAATGCAGCCTATTCATTCACTAGAGACCAATAACATTGCCAACAATGCAACCTATCCATTCCCTAGATACTGGTGATGTCACTGGACATGCAGCTGACCCCGGGGGCTGACCAGTACACTTTGTTGCACTAATATTAGAAATGGGTGCGTGTTTTTTTTAATTCAACATCGAAAATGTGAGTTTTAGCCAACAGAGACAATAATCTCAGCGAGAGTTAAAGATTCTGTTTTCCTTGTCAAGCTCTTGGGTGACATTTATAAAAGAGCCAAAACAAACGCCATGTAGGAGGTTTAAACAGATTGTGTTCAGGATTAAATATCTTAAGGGGAAAGAATCCCCGTTTGATATCTACATCTGGCTGCCAACGTCTAAAATGTGCCGTTTAATTAATGGAGTTGTGTTCTGAGAATATTTGCAATTTTAAATCAGGTTTATACAAACCTTTTCACAAAGCCATACTATCTGCCCTATACAGTATTTGGGTCTCTATGCCTCCCCCAGAGGCAATCTGCCACCTTTCTCCATGCCCCGGGTGGCAATGGCGGGTGCGTGAGGGGGTCCTCCCACACAGCCCGTCCTACCTGCTCCGCTTTGAAGCCCAACATAGCAGAGAGAGTGCGTGAATGTTAACCCAATTTCGAGTGCGTGTAAGTGTGGTGGTTTTTGTGGGAGGGGGGTGGGCGTACTAAGCGCAGGCTTACCTCGCATAGCACACCCACCGGGAGCCGGGCTGAGACCACCAAACTCAATTCACATGCAGCCGGGACTGGGATCCGAACCCCTAGCTGCAGAGGTGAATGGCTTGTCAGCGCAGTGCCAATCGCGTTGAGCCACCGCAGCTCCCGTGTTATTGCGAAACCTCACATGTGTGATTTGAACACTGTTTACATTTGCGGCCGCGACTTACGTATGCGTGCGTGTATGTGCGAGCACGCGAGGAAGGGGGCGCTTTAAAAAAAAATGTTAAAAGAGGGCTTCCAGATTCCGATAAGCCCCCTGCCTGCAGATCCCCACAACCACAGCCCAGGGTTGTGGGGAAGAGGCCCTTGTCCCTATCAACAGAGCCCCCCCCTACCCCAAAGGACTCCCCCATGTTGAGGGCATGTGGCCCGATATGGTTCAGGAGTGGAGGGCACTCGCTCGTCCCATCCCTTTCCTGACCTGCCAGGCTGCATGCTCAGATAAAAGGTCTGGTATGGATTTTGGGGGGGACACCACACCATTTTTGAGTGGGGGTTTCCCTCCAAATCCCTACCAGACCGAAGGGGTCTGGTATAGATTTGGGGGGGACCCCATGCCAGTTTTTCACAATTTTTTTTTCCCAGCAGTTCTTTTTTTTTTACATTCAGTTTTTTTACATACACGCACATGAACTTTAATGGCATCTCAGTCTTAGTCCGTAGGGTTCAATATTGAGTTGGCCCCGCCCTTTGCAGCTATAACAGCTTCAACTCTTCTGGGAAGACCGTCCACAAGGTTTAGGAGGGTGTCTATGGGAATGTTTGACCATTCTTCCAGAAGAGCATTTGTGAGGTCATGCACGGATGTTGGATGAGAAGGCCTGGCTCACAGTCTCTGCTCTAATTTATCCTAAAGGTGTCCTATCGGGTTGAAGTCAGGCCAGTCAAGTTCCTCCATTCCAAACTTATTCAGCCATGTCTTTGTGGACCTTGCTCCCCCCAATCTCCTGACAGAGCCCCCCTCACCACATGATGCCACAGTGCCTAGGGCAGGCGCCCTTCCTGCCCACACCTTGTCCCAGCCCTGCCCCCTAGCAACCTGTAGGTTGGACTTTATAATAAAGGAGGCTTACACCCTGTTACATGCACTCCCTTCTTTAGTTTTATATTGCAGTTATACAGCATGATAAATTATCTTGACTAGTAATGCACCACCATAGCTTTGACTGCATCATAATTAGTTGAGACTTGTTCTACTTACCCCCCGAGGACTTCATGCTGGCAGACTGTGTAACAGGATGACAATATGGCTTGCTTAATGCTGACTATCCTGTGGTTGAAAGGTGCAGGAGGTGGCGGGCAATCATCTACAACAGGACGACACACAGAACAATATGGGATGAAGACATCTCAAGACAATATGCACAGATAAAACATATAGAAGTGATTTCGTTGCCAAAACATTTGAAAAGTAATGCACCCTTTCTTATGATCTCCTATCCCTGAATAGCATTGATAGGGTGACAACACCGGCTGTCATAGGAGGAAGTTCTGAAGACCCTGGGCCACCTTTTCCACCTTCCTGCCTGGACAACTAGAGAACACCACCACACCAACAAAGCCCACCTATCTCTGGAGTTACCAAGGCAATTCCTCATTTTGTCCATCAGCCGACAGACCCTGGGCCACCCAACACACAACCCCACACTGGGAAAGCCCATCCATCTCTATTCTTTCGTTTTTGGTGGAGAATGCGGGCCTCATCCATCTCTCCTATCTGTGGAGGCATTTTATCTATCAGCTTACACGTAGGCAGGTGCAGTCTCTGCCCTGTAGGTGGCACTCCACCAGAGTGGCTACAGTACTGCAGCTGGAGAGGAAGTCAAGCGAAACCTGGTTTCTCTATGGTTTCCTTGGTCCCCCTAGGCAGCGTTCCAAGGGCTTTTTTTTTTGCGTCCAGAAGTGGGGGGCCTCGGAAACAGCCGGAAAGGCCCGAGGACTGGGATTGGTGCCGCTCGGCTCCGGCGCCCCCCCACCTCAGACCAAACGTGGTACTGCACACTGCTTTGGCCTGAATTCTGCTTGTTTTGCGAGACAACACTCGCAAACCGAGATAGGATTTTTAAAAATATATAGTGCTCGTATTGCGAAACGCTCGTTAACGGCGTTACCCACAATCCGAGGTTCCACTGTATTGTTTTATTTTTCAAATTAGGCTTTAAAGTCAGTGTAATTAATCTTTTTACCAATAACATGCAGAGACGAGTCCTCCAGGGCGGTCCTTGTGTCCACTGGTGGTTTGTTGACAGAAGAGGAAGCGGGAGTTGGGGCGGGGCCACAGTCTTTTCTAACCAGTTCTGTTTGGTTGGGTTTTACTCCACCCTTCACTCCCTTGTCAGAATTTTGTGCTTGTTTTAGGTCCATGTGGCCTATTTTCTGAGTCGGCACGGGTTCTTCTGGTTGTATGTCCTCAGTTTGGGTTGCAGAGGATGTTTTCGTATCCTTACTTGTAGCTTGTGTTTTATGTCGCGCTGAAGCTGGTGTATTCTTGTCAGACTTTTGTTCTTTTTCTGGTACAGATCTGGTTCCTGAATTGCTTATCTCCTCTGTCTGGACACAAGTGCTTTTCCTAAAAAATGTACAATAAAAATAAAATAAATATAATATATTGGCGTATAACACTCACTTTTTCACCCTGCAAATCGGTTGCAAATAGTGTGTGTGTGTGTGTGTGTGTGTGTTATACGACGATACTGCAATTTGGGCTGCCTCAGGGAGAATGGGGAGGGGGGCGAGACGAGCGCCATCAGATTACATACAGTGATAATCTCCTGTTTACTTAGCGGCCTCTGTAATATGAAGTCCCATCTCCTGGGCTGGCATTGGACCAGTGTTCTGTCTATCATAGAAGCCAGTCCAGGAGGCGGGACTTGTACTAAAGAGGCCGCCAAGTAAACAGGAGATTCTCACTGTATGTAATCTGAAGGCGCTCATCCCTGAGGTGGGCATTGATCAGGCTGCTTTCATGGCAATGGGGAGGCTGCCGATGGGCATTAATCAAGCTGCATTGATGGGAAATTGTGAAGTTGCGGATGGGCATTGATGGGCAATTTTGAGGCTGCCGATGGGCATTGATCAGGCTGCATTGATGGACAATTGTGAGGATGCAGATGGGCATTGCTCAGGCTGCATTGATGGACAATTGTGAGGATGCAGATGGGCATTGCTCAGGCTGCATTGATGGACAATTGGGTGGCTGCAGATGGGCATTGATTAGGCTGCATTGATGGGCAATTGTGAGGCTGCAGATGGGCATTGATCAGGCTGCACTGATGGGCAATTGTGAGGCTACAGATGGGCATTGATTAAGCTGCATTGATGGGCAATTTTGAGGCCGTCGATGGGCATTGATCAGGCTGCATTGATGGGCAATTGTGAAGCTGCGGATGGGCATTGATGGGCAACTTTGAGGCTGCAGATGGGCATTTATCAAGCTGCATTGTTAGGCACTGATCCTTATTAAGTTCTTTATTTAAAATTTAAGGGCCAGATTCACAGTTGTAATACGCCGGCGTATCTACTGATACGCCGGCGTATTTTCAAATTTGCCGCGTCGTAGCGTTGTTTTGAATCCTCAAAACAAGTTACGACGGCTTTAGGCTTCGATCCGACAGGCGTACGGCTTCGTACGCCTTCGGATCGTAGGTGTAATTTTCCGGCTGCCGCTGGGTGGAGTTCGCGTCGTTTTCCAGCGTCGGGTATGCAAATTAGCTGATTACGGCGATCCACAAAGATACGCGCGTTCGTCGCATTCTCTTACGTCATCGCTAGTCGGCTTTTCCCGTCGTAAACTTGCGGCTTCTATTTCATGGCTTATATTTAGACAGCCCATGTTAAAGTATGGCCGTCGTTCCCGCGTCGAATTTCTAATTTTTTTTTTTTTGCGTAAGACGTCCGGGAATACGAAAGTACGTTACGCACGTCGCCGTTCAAAAAACACGTCGGGCGCCGTAATTTCGCGCAAAGCACGGCGGGAAATTTTCACACGGAGCATGCGCAGAACGTTCACCTAATTTAAATGGTACACGCCCCATTTGAATTAGGCGGGCTTGCGCCGGACGGCTTTACGTTACACCGCCGTAAGTTTACACGCAAGTGCTTGGTGAATCAGGCACTTGCGCTGAAAACTTGCGGCGGTGTAACATAAAGGCGATACGTTACGCCGCCGCAATTCTTTGTGAATCTAGCCCTAAGTTTTTTTCCTGAAACTTCAATCTTAAGATGACGGTGCTTGTTATATGCCGATAAATACGGTAAATAAAATGTAAAATATACATTATAAAATCTTATAAAGCCAATAAAGAACACCAATGTGCCTGGAGATCAAGGGTACCACATCTCTAAATGAAAAATACAGGCACAAAAAAAATAGGATTTTAAAGGTGCCAACAAAAATATACCTATAAAAACATATTTGTATTGATAATTCATCAAATGAAATATAAAATAAGAATGCATTAAAAAATATCTTTTTATAGATTCTTTCACATTGTAACATTCCGGAATGAAATATCTATATGCTGTGTTCATGCAGTCACTTGATCTCGCCAATGCACTGGCTTCATCAGGAGGTACTTTAAAGCGGGGGTTCACCCTATAACGAAAAAAAAAAAAATAATTTTTCTTCTACCATAAAATCAGGCATTGTAGCGCGAGCTACAGTATGCCTGTCCCGATTTTTTTACCCCCGTACTCACCTTGTACTCGTACATCGAAGATACCGACTCCCCTCGGGGAATGGGCGTGCCTATGGAGACGGAAGGTGATTGACGGCCGGCTCTGGCGCGTCACGCTTCTCCGGAAATAGCCGAAATAGGCTTGGCTCTTCACGGCGCCTGCGCATAGCCTGTGCGCAGGCGCCGTGAAGAGCCGAGACCTACTCCGGCTGTCTTCGGGGAGAGTGACGTGCCAGGGCTGGCCGTCAATTATCCTCCCTCTCCATAGGCACGCCCATTCCCCGCGGGAGCCGAAATCTTTAATGTACGAGTACACAGTGAGTACGGGGGTAAAAAAATTGGGACAGGCATACTGTAGCTCGCGCTACAATGCCTGTCTCGATGGTAAAATCATGTCAGTGAGGGTGAACTACCGCTTTAAGAGATACATATCAAATCACTACAAAATTGAAAAATAGAGCTACTAACTAATTATTTAATTTAATTATCCGTTTAATCAAAGCAAAGAGATTTTAAGGTATATGTCAAGTTAGAAATGTGAGTAGCGTAGATGCAGTGTTCTCCTTTAGTGGAGTATCTACCGTATTTATCGGCGTATAACACACACCCTAACTTTAAGAGGGAGGATTCAGGAAAAAAAACTTTCCACAGCCCCCTGCGTATAACACGCAGGCACAGTTTACCCTCTATTTTCAGTGTAAAAAAGTGAGTGTTATACGCCAATAAATACAGTAATTAAATACATAAAATAGCATAAAATATGCATTAAAGGGGTTGTAAAGGTACAATTTTTTTTCCCTAAATAGCTTCCTTTCCCTTAGTGCAGTCCTCCTTCACTTACCTCATCCTTACATTTTGCTTTTAAATGTCCTTATTTCTTCTGAGAAATCCTCACTTCCTGTTCTTCTGTCTAACTCCACACAGTAATGCAAGGCTTTCTTCTTGGTGTGTGGAGTCGTGCTCGCCCCCTCCCTTGGACTACAGGAGAGTCAGGACGCTCTCTACGTTGCAGATAAAGAAAGGAGCAGTGGGTTAGAGGGCGTCCTGAAGTCCAAGGGAGGGGGCGAGCACGACACTCCACACCAGGGAGAAAGCCTCGCATTACTGTGTGTAGTTACAGACAGAAGAACAGGAAGTGAGGATTTCTCAGAAGAAATAAGGACATTTAAAAGCAAAATGGAAGGATGAGGTAAGTGAAGGAGGACTGCACTAAGGTAAAGGAAGCTGTTTAGGGAAAGAAATTGTACCTTTACACCCCCTTTAAGGATCATTTGATCGGGTCTGAATAGTCCTTATTTGGCCAGTTTTGGATACCTCTGGAGATGGTCTTCTGGAGACTGTGGACATGTTGCAGAGATCATCTTTTGAGGAAGGGGATCAGGATCTCCTCCAGGTTCCTCAACAATCTGCTTAGGTTCTTCGGTTTTGGAACTCTGGTCCGCTGCTGGGGTGAGGGAAGGTTGTTTATGCCGAGCATCTGAATCTGTCTGGGCATTTTTATCTCCTGGTAGTTCTCCTGCCACTTTCTGTGTCCACGGTTTGGCATTATGAGAGCTGTCAGGTTGTTGAGGTATATCTAGAGTCTGGACATCAGTAGAGTCGGCTTTAGCATGATGACTGGTACACTGAGCCATTTTATGGCTGAGTCTTCTGCCTTCCGAGCTGCTGCTCTTCTGTGGAGCTGAAAATCAAAGCAATACCTAAATGTATGCATTTCAATTCAACTCATTTGGTAACCGTTTGTTTTGTTTTGGGCGAATGCAGGCAAGTATGGCCGCCGACTGTATCACGGGAGCGTGACCGCAAGCTAACCCCCTTGGGAGAGCTCTTCCCAGAAGGGGTTGTAATGGTTCCTTTATACAGCAATCAGTGCTATAAAAATGCACTGATTACTGTGTAAATGTGACTGGCAGTAATGGGGTTAACCAGTAGGGGGCAAGAAGGGGTTAAGTGTGTCCTAGGGAGTGATTCTAACCATTAGGGGGCATGGTATACTGTGACATGTCACTGATCGCTGCTTCCGATGAGAGGGAGCAGACGATCAGTGACATGTCACCAGGTAGAACAGGGAGATGCCTTGTTTACACAGGCGCGGGCGTGGAGAATGCAGCGGGCGCGTACCCGCTAGGGGGCAAGATCCAAACCAATGTATATATACGTTGCTTTGCTTGCCCGTGCCATTCTGCCAAAGTATATCTGCGTTAGGCAGTCGGCAAGCGGTTAAAGTAGGTGGTACGTAAAGTGACTTCTCCAAACACCCAGGCGCCTGCAGAGGTGGGGGCGCCAAAGTGCCAGAGTTCTCCCTTCCCTCCTTCTCTCCTTGTTTGTGTACTATGTCTGCAGTCTCTAACCGTCTCCTGCATCATGTCTGCAGTCTGTGACCATCTCCTGTACTATGTCTGCAGTCTGTGACCATCTCCTGTATCATGTCTGCAGTCTCTAACCGTCTCCTGTATCATGTCTGCAGTCTCTAACCGTCTCCTGTATCATGTCTGCAGTCTCTGACCATCTCCTGTATTATGTCTGCAGTCTCTGACTGTCTCCTGTATCATGTCTGTAGTATGTCTGGGGGCTCTTTCTAACAGACTCTCTAACAGAAGCCCTCTCTGTGTCCATCAGAGAGGCCCCCCCTCCAGGTCCCAATAAAGTACTCTGCTTCTCTTCCTGTATTTTGTTTATTGTTAAGAGATCATGTAAGGATCCCAGGGTAATGAAGACTTTGTGGGGGAGCATCTCTGTGGTTGAGTCATTGCCATAGAAACATTTGTAAAGGGGAGGAGTTAGTAAACTGACAACGCCCATGTGAGGGCGCCAGAATTATTTCTGCACCCAGTAGCCTGTGACCCTAGGATCGGCCCTGGCTACAAGGTTGGAAGGTCACAATAATGTAGAATATCTTTGTATGCTTTAGCATTAACAGCACCCTTTTGTCGAAAAACCTGAAATGATTTGGGGGGGGTTCACAAACTTTTGGTCTTTTTGCCATTCACAAAATTTAGCCATAAAATGTGCCCCAAGCTACAAAGCAGGTATAGTAAACTATTAACCAATAAGCAAAAGAGGCTGCATTTTTGTTACCTCGATAAACAGTCTGATAAGTTCACCAGGAACCGATCTCAAAGTCTTGGCTTGCTAAATGGCCAAACCCTGAAAGCTTACTGAAAAAAATGGACTACTACTACATAGATTTTTACTCACTTGCTGTCGCTCTCTGAACGTCAATCTGTGATCCTCTGCTGGCGAGGACATGCTTTGGTTTGCTTTCTTTCTCTTCAGCGTCATCTTTGGCCTTCAAAACAAAAAACAGTTACAACTAGGCATGATGGGAATTGTAGTTCCTGAACAACTGGAGGGCCGTAGTTTGAAGACCCCTGGTCTATCACATAAAATACATTTACAATTTTGGTTGTAACATGACAAAATGTGGAAGATTTCAAGGGGTAGGAATCATAGGCGTGCGCACAGGGTGTGCCTGGGCACACCCTTATCACCCTGTGTGGTGCAGATTGCATTGAAACATACTGCGTTAAACGCGCACTAATGCACAGGAAAATACAGCATTAAACGGCACATAACACACCGAAATATACAACGTTAAACGTGCACTAATGCACAGAAATATGCTGCATTAAATGTGCAGCAACACACTGGAATATACTGCGTTAAACATGCAGTAATGCACAGAAATATACTGCGTTAAGTGTGCAGTAACGCACAGAAATATACTGCGTTAAGTGTGCAGCAATGCACAGAAATATACTGCGTTAAGTGTGCAGTAACGCACAGAAATATACTGCGTTAAGTGTGCAGCAATGCACAGAAATATACTGCGTTAAGTGTGCAGTAACGCACAGAAATAGACCCCTGATATTTCACCAAAGCACCCTAATGGGGCTCCTAAAATAAATATATAATAAAAATAAAAAACTACCAACACTGTCCACTGCCCTACTGACACCGTCCACCGCTCTGCTGACACCATCAGTATACTGTATATACACATGCAAATATGTTTGAGCTTTGGGGTGCACACCCTAATGCAATAGGCTGCGCACACCTATGGTAGGAATACTTTTTCAAGGCACTGTACATGCAAAATGTATTTTATTTACCCCCCCCCCGCAGACAGCAGGTGCTGCAAAATCAACACGTCCATCCCTTTTTAGATAAACAAGAAAATATTGAACAAACACTCCGCAGACAATGATCTTTTAGCTGCATTTTCATTTACAGTCGCTGCCAGAGGCCGTCCAGACGTCACAAGGCTGGTTATAGCCCCCCCCCCTCACCCCGACCATTCTTAATCACAGTGATGGATCTGAACGCATCCCTGTCTCCTACCGTGAGACTGAACTGCTCAGGGGCGAGACTCGCTGTTTTATATTCCATCAATGAGATATTCTTTTCTGGTGTTGTGTTGTGTCTACCAAGTACTTGATCTCACTTAATTATCTGTATTCTACGGGCTTTGTGAGATCTCCCTCTAGTATGTGATTTTAAGGAATAAAATTCAGTTGACAGAATCAAAGGGTACAGAGAGCGACGGCGGAACAGATTATCTTCTCCAGTTATTTTATTGATTGCAAAGAACAAACAGTTGGAGCAAAAAGAAAAATATTTCAACAGTTGAGTTTTGGATTCCATTTCTATGGATTTATTTTTTTGATCACTTGTGTCCTTTCCTCTGGAGATCATGGAGTGCGTCCGTCCGTCCTGCGGGCCCTTTCCTCAGCTCCCGGGATGAACATTTTAAAGGGGTTGTAAAGATAGTGGGCCAGATTCTCGTAGATTGCGGCGTAGCGTAAGCTATTTACACTACGCCGCCGCAACTTAGTGGAGCAAGTGCCGTATTCTCAAAGCACTTGCTCCGTAATTTGCGGCGGCGTGGTGTAAATGGCCCGGGTAATTCAAAGGGGGCGGCTTGTATTTAAATTAAGCGCGCCCCCGTGCCGATCGAACTGCGCATGCGCCGGCCCTAAAAATAGCCCAGTGCGCATGCTCCAGCTCACGACGGAAAACGTCAATGAAGCCGTCGTGAGCGTCATTTACGTCAAGCCCTATTCGCGTACGACTTAGTAAAACGACGGAAAAAGACGACGCTGTCCCAACGCCATACTTAACATGGCATACGACGGCCCTTCGTAAACTTACCCCTCATATAGCAGGGGTAAGTTTACGCTTACGGAAACGACGTAAACGACGACGAGGCGGCGCAAAAACGTTCGGGAATCGGCGTATCAGGCTCATTTGCATAGACAAATGAGAAATCGTCGTAAACGCCATCTAGCGGCCAGCGTGGAATTACATCTAAGATCCGACGGTGTAAGTGACTTACGCCGGTCGGATCTACGCCGTATCTAAGCGAAAATGATTCTAAGAATCACTCGCATAGATACCCGGGCTCAGAAACAGAGATACGACGGTGTATCTGGAGATACACTGTCGTATCTCTTGAGAATCTGGCCCACAATTTTTTTTCCTAAATAGCTTCCTTTACCTTAGTGCAGTCCACACAGTAATGCAAGGCTTTCTCCCTGGTGTGGAGTGTCGTGCTCGCCCCCTCCCCTGGGCTACAGGAGAGTCAGGACGCTCTCTACGTTGCAGATAAAGGAGCTGTGCGTTAGTGGGGGTCCTGACTCTCCTGTAGTCCAAAGGAGGGGGCGAGCACGACACTCCACACCAGGGAGAAAGCCTTGCATTACTGTGTGGAGTTACAGACAGAAGAACAGGAAGTGAGGATTTCTCAGAAGAAATAAGGACATTTAAAAGCAAAATGGAAGGATGAGGTAAGTGAAGGAGGACTGCACTAAGGTAAAGGAAGCTATTTAGGGGAAACAAATTGTACCTTTACAACCCCTTTAAAAGGAACCCATTTAGAAAATAAAAAAACAAACCTTTACAAACCCATTGACCTACTAATCTAGCAAATCAAGCAAAGCTGGCTCTGGAGCCTCAAAACGTCCACCTGACCCTTAAAGGGGTTGTAAAGGTTTGTTTTTTATTTTCTAAATAGGTTACTTTAAGCGAGTGCATTGTTGGTTCACTTACCTTTTCCTTCCATTTCCCTTCTAAATGTTTTTTTTTTTCATTGTTTTCTTTGTCTGAATTTCTCACTTCCTGTTCCTCCTCAGTAAGGTAGGGGACAGGAAGTGAGAAATTTAAACAAAGAAAAACAACATTTAGAAGGGAAATGGAAGGAAAAGGTAAGTGAACCAACAATGCACTAGCTTAAAAGGAACCGATTTAGGCGTAGATTCACGTAGCATTTACGGCGGCTTATCTCCAGATACGCCGCCGTAATTTCAAATCTGCGCTGGCGTATATTTACGCCGATTCTCCAAGGCATATACGTCGAAGTAACTTGAATGCGGCGGCGTATAATTGTGTGCATTCTTACGTTGGCCGCTAGGGGCGCTTCCGTTGTTTTCGGCGTAGAGTATGCAAATGACCTAGTTACGCCAATTCACAAACGTACGTGCGCCCGGCGGTAGTTTATTACGTCGTTTGCGTAAGGCTTTTTCGGCGTAACGTTGTTCCTGCTTCTATGAGGCGCACGCAATGTTAAGTATGGACGTCGTTCCCGCTTCGATCTTTGAATTTTTTAGGTCGTTTGCGCAAGTCGTTCGCGAATAGGGCTGGACATAATTTACCTTCACGTCGAAACCAATACGTTGTTGCACCGTACTTGGGAGCAATGCACACTGGGATATGTACACGGACGGCGCATGCGCCGTCCGTACAAAACGTCAATCACGTCAGGTCATCATAGATTTACATAAAACACGCCCCCCCTTCCACATTTGAATTCCGCGCGCTTACGCCAGCCCCATTTACGCTACGCCGCCGCAACTTATGGAGCAAGTGCTTTGTGAATACTGCACTTGCTCCTGCAAGTTGCGTCGGCGTAGCGTAAATACGATACGCTGCGCCGCCGTAACTATGCGCGCCCCTACCTGAATCTAGCCCAAAGAAAATAAAAGACGAACCTTTGCAACCCATTTAAGAACACTATGTGAGAAGAATCACCAACCTCCTCCTTCCTCCAAGGAACTGTACCCTTTAGAATGAAATCCACAATTTTAGAGTTTTTGAGAGTGTTCCCCACGAATGCCACCACCTTATCCATCGTTGACATCATCTTTTGAAGGCCATCTAGTTTCTCTTGGTGAATAATAGATTCTCCATGTAACATTTTAAGAAGTCGTATTAATTCAGAGAAGCTTCTTTCCTCTACAGCCGGCTCAATGTTCTCCTTGGGACTTTGTGGGTTGGGTCCATGAGAGGCCGACAGTTTATCCATCCCTTTACCCAGCAGGTCCATCCCGTGAGAAACCGTTTCCAGCTTGCCCATGACATCTTCCTGAAAGTGTAACAGCTTGTCCATTTTCTCGTTGAGCAGGTTCAGCTTGTTGTCCATGTTGTTGGCCAATCCTGGAGGCTTCACTGGGGATTTTCCGGGCCCCGTACTTTGGTCAAACTTACTCTCGTACATTTTGGCCAAACAAGAGGTTATTGACTCCTGCTTACTCATATTTGTTATGTTATCCACACGTCTAATCTGGCCTTTGTCCTGCTAATCCTTCTCCTAACACTGCATCTGTAAGGCTTTATGGTCTTACGGCAACCTCTTGGTTGGAAACAGTAGGAGACAAACGGGCATCAAGTTTCTTTTGTCCAAATAGATTTAACTCATGCTATCAGGCTTTTCATTGTGAGGCCTCTAAACAACTGCCTAAACTTGGCATTGAGGCTTTTTTTGGGGGCCCGTTGACGTCACGGGGACATTTTAAATTCTTTCCTGAGAGCCTGGTGATGGATAAGCACGTCAAGAATTGACAGCATTAGCAAAAGGGACAGGAGGCGATATACATTAGGTTCCAACCAACGCACGCCAGGCTTGAATAAGACAGAAACTCATTAAATTGTGTATCGTACCAAGGGGGAAGAGGAAGAGAAAAGTGTCACAAACACGTTCTTATTAAAAAGACGTATTTAGAAGAGGCACGCCGCGTATTTGGAATGACAAGGCCGGTCTGATTTGGCTGTCACTTGCGTCTAAAAATAGCCAACAATGACAAGTATAGAAATCCAACACATAGCCGGCTCTTTGTAAACTCGATCCGACAATGCGCTTGGACCGCTCCTCTCTAAAAACACTTAACGAAAATTACAAAATTCGTTTCCCTTTTTTTTTTCAGCCTTTGCATTTTGGAGTGTTTGGGAAAATTTGAGTTTTGCTGCAGACCGTGGGGTAGATTCATAAAAAAGTTACGCTGGCGTATCTATTGATACGCCGCGTAACTTCTAGGTTGCTCCGGCGTATCTTTTTTCTGTATTCAGAAAACAAGATACGCCGGAATTTGACTAAGATCCGACTGGCGTAAGTCTCTTACATTGCGATTTACGCAAGGAATATGCAAATTAGGTACATACGCCAATTCAGAAACGTACGTCCGCCCATTTTTTTTACGTCGTTTACGTTAGGCTTTTTCCGGCGTGAAGTTACCCCTGCTATATGAGGTGTATCCTGTCAAGTATGGACGTCGTTCCCGCGTCGAATTTTGAAAATTTTACGTCGTTTGCGGAAGTCATCCTTGAATGGGGCTGTGCGTAATTTACGTTCACGTCGAAAGCATTGGCTTTTTGCGGGTTAATTTGGAACATGCGCACTGGGTTACTTTCACGGACGACGCATGCGCCGTTAGTCAAAAACGTCATTTACGTGGGGTCATGTTTTATTTGCATAAAACACGCCCACCTCTTCACAATTTGAATTCGGCGCGCTTACGCCGGCAGATTTACGCTACGCCACGGTAAGTTAGGGCGCAGGTTCTGGGTGAATACAGAACCTGCCTCACTAAGTTACGGCGGCGTAACGTATCTGAGATACGCTACTCCAGCAGAAAATTAAGCCAATCTACCTGAATCTACCCCTGTGTCCCCAAAGTCTTTACTTTACCTGTGTCCATCTGCATGCCTCACTGTGTCCATGCCCATGCCCTGCTGTGCCCATGCCTCACTGTGTCCATGACTAGACTGACGTTTAACATGGGAGTCTATGGAAGGGGTGCCCGGTTTTGAAAAATCGAGGCTCCCCGGCCGTAGGTCTCCCGGACAAAAAACTTTGCACACTTGTAGAGGAAGTGTGGGGCTACATGTGTGCCGGTACCGGGTCCCCAAATTCCAGGAGAAAAATGGCCATGTGTAGGCTTTAACCATGGCGTGCATACTCAGAAGCAAATTATGAGAAGGGAAATTTGCATAATCAGCCCAAAGGGTAGCGCCAATCGAATGGAACTTCCCCTTTATAGTGCCGTCGTACGTGTTGTACGTCACCGCGCTTTCCTCAAGCTTTTTTTTTTTTTCCACGATCGTGTGTATGCAAGGCAGGCTTGACAAGAATCACGTTGAGAAAAACTTAGTTTTTTTCCATGACATGAAAAATGGTTGTGATTACGCGGCTTTAGAGTCTCCTCTCTTCTTTTTTATACTCAGTTGTGACATGATGCTACTCTTATATCAAGACATCGCTTGTATATCAAGGCTAAATGTATTAAAAACAATTTTGCTCGTCTTGCAAAACGCTCTCAAACCAAGGTACTCTCAAACCAAGGTTTTACTGTAGTGCAGAAAATAGGACAGCATTTCCATGGACGGCACCCAGCGATATGGTCTGTGCTGGAACTGCTCAGCTTTATCTGGAAGGGTTAAATGTTAACATATAGCAGTCATGGGACTGTTTCCAGACTCATCACACCGGGCTGTTCACTCACCAGTCAGAGGTGTCAAGGACACAATTAATTACCAACATTGTTTAAAAAAAAAAGAAAGAAAAAAATGCAAACGTGTGAAGTTAAGTGGTCTAGAAGAGTCTAAATATATTCTGTTGTGCTCAGAGAAAGCATCTCGTTGGAATTTTTTTCCCCCCCATAGCGATGTACTAAATACAAAACTTCAGTGATCCACAGTTCCTGTAAAAAATACCGGCCACTTTATTAGGTACACCTTGCGAGTAGCAGGTTGGACCACCTTCATTCTTCGTGGCATAGATTCAACAAGGTGTTGGAAACGTTCCTCAGAGATTTTGCTCCATAGTGACATGATAGCACCACGCAGTTGCAGGTTTGATAGCTGCACATCCATAATGCGACTCTCCCGTTCCACCACATACCAAAGGTGCTCTATTGGATGAGATGTGGTGAGTGTGGAGGCCATTGGTGTACAGTGACCTCATTGTCCAGTGGTGAGATGATTGGAGTACAGTGACCTCATTGCCCAGTGGTGAGATGATTGGTGTACAGTGACCTCATTGTCCAGTGGTGAGATGATTGGAGTACAGTGACCTCATTGCCCAGTGGTGAGATGATTGGAGTACAGGGACCTCATTGTCCAGTGGTGAGATGATTGGAGTGCAGGGACCTCATTGCCCAGCGGTGAGATGATTGGAGTACAGGGACCTCATTGTCCAGTGGTGAGATGATTGGTGTACAGTGACCTCATTGTCCAGCGGTGAGATGATTGGAGTACAGTGACCTCATTGCCCAGTGGTGAGATGATTGGTGTACAGTGACCTCATTGCCCAGTGGTGAGATGATTGGAGTACAGGGACCTCATTGCCCAGTGGTGAGATGATTGGTGTACAGTGACCTCATTGTCCAGTGGTGAGATGATTGGAGTACAGTGACCTCATTGCCCAGTGGTGAGATGATTGGAGTACAGGGACCTCATTGTCCAGTGGTGAGATGATTGGAGTGCAGGGACCTCATTGCCCAGCGGTGAGATGATTGGAGTACAGGGACCTCATTGTCCAGTGGTGAGATGATTGGTGTACAGTGACCTCATTGTCCAGCGGTGAGATGATTGGAGTACAGTGACCTCATTGCCCAGTGGTGAGATGATTGGTGTACAGTGACCTCATTGCCCAGTGGTGAGATGATTGGAGTACAGGGACCTCATTGCCCAGTGGTGAGATGATTGAAATACAGTGACCTCATTGCCCAGTGGTGAGATGATTGGTGTACAGTGATCTCATTGCCCAGTGGTGAGATGATTGGAGTACAGTGACCTCATTGTCCAGCGGTGAGATGATTGGAGTACAGTGACCTCATTGCCCAGTGGTGAGATGATTGGAGTACAGTGACCTCATTGTTCAGTGGTGAGATGATTGGAGTACAGTGACCTCATTGCCCAGTGGTGAGATGATTGGAGTACAGTGACCTCATTGCCCAGTGGTGAGATGATTGGAGTACAGTGACCTCATTGCCCAGTGGTGAGATGATTGGAGTACAGTGACCTCATTGTCCAGTGGTGAGATGATTGGAGTACAGTGACCTCATTGCCCAGTGGTGAGATGATTGGAGTACAGTGACCTCATTGTCCAGTGGTGAGATGATTGGAGTAGAGGGACCTCATTGTCCAGCGGTGAGATGATTGGAGTACAGTGACCTCATTGCCCAGTGGTGAGATGATTGGAGTACAGTGACCTCATTGCCCAGCGGTGAGATGATTGGAGTATAGTGATCTCATTGTCCAGTGGTGAGATGATTGGAGTACAGTGACCTCATTGCCCAGCGGTGAGATGATTGGAGGACAGTGACCTCATTGTCCAGTGGTGAGATGATTGGGGGGTACAGTGACCTCATTGCCCAGTGGTGAGATGATTGGAGTACAGTGACCTCATTGTCCAGTGGTGAGATGATTGGAATACAGTGACCTCATTGTCCAGCGGTGAGATAATTGGACTACGTGACCTCATTGTCCAGTGGTGAGATGATTGGAGTACAGTGACCTCATTGTCCAGTGGTGAGATGATTGGAGGACAGTGACCTCATTGCCCAGTGGTGAGATGATTGGTGTACAGTGACCTCATTGCCCAGTGGTGAGAGGATTGGAGCACAGTGACCTCATTGCCCAGTGGTGCGATGATTGGAATACAGTGACCTCATTGTCCAGCGGTGAGATGATTGGAGTACAGGGACCTCATTTTCCAGTGGTGAGATGATTGGAGTACAGTGACCTCATTGCCCAGTGGTGAGATGATTGGAGTACAGTGACCTCATTGCTCAGTGGTGAGATGATTGGAGTACAGTGACCTCATTGTCCAGTGGTGAGATGATTGGAGGACAGTGACCTCATTGTCCAGTGGTGAGATGATTGGAGTACAGTGACCTCATTGTCCAGTGGTGAGATGATTGGAGTACAGTGACCTCATTGCCCAGTGGTGAGATGATTGGAGTACAGTGACCTCATTATCCAGTGGTGAGATGATTGGAGTACAGTGACCGCATTATTCAGTGGTGAGATGATTGGAGTCCAGTGACCTCATTGTCCAGCGGTGAGATGATTGGAGGACAGTGACCTCATTGCCCAGTGGTGAGATGATTGGTGTACAGTGACCTCATTGCCCAGTGGTGAGAGGATTGGAGCACAGTGACCTCATTGCCCAGTGGTGCGATGATTGGAATACAGTGACCTCATTGTCCAGCGGTGAGATGATTGGAGTACAGGGACCTCATTTTCCAGTGGTGAGATGATTGGAGTACAGTGACCTCATTGTCCAGTGGTGAGATGATTGGAGTACAGTGACCTCATTGCCCAGTGGTGAGATGATTGGAGTACAGTGACCTCATTGCCCAGTGGTGAGATGATTGGAGTACAGTGACCTCATTATCCAGTGGTGAGATGATTGGAGTACAGTGACCGCATTATTCAGTGGTGAGATGATTGGAGTCCAGTGACCTCATTGTCCAGCGGTGAGATGATTGGAGTGCAGTGACCTCATTGTCCAGTGGTGAGATGATTGGAGTACAGTGACCTCATTGCCCAGGGGGGAGATGACTGGAGTACAGTGACCTCATTATCCAGTGGTGAGATGATTGGAGTACAGTGACCTCATTGTCCAGTGGTGAGATGATTGGAGTACAGTGACCTCATTGCCCAGGGGGGAGATGACTGGAGTACAGTGACCTCATTGTCCAGTGGTGAGATGATTGGAGTACAGTGACCTCATTGCCCAGCGGTGATGATTGGTGTACAGTGACCTCATTATCCAGTGGTGAGATGATTGGAGTACAGTGACCTCATTGTCCAGCGGTGAGATGATTGGAGTGCAGTCACCTCATTATCCAGTGGTGAGATGATTGGAGTACAGTGACCTCATTGCCCAGGGGGGAGATGATTGGAGTACAGGGACCTCATTGCCCAGTGGTGAGATGATTGGAGTACAGTGACCTCATTGCCCAGTGGTGAGATGATTGGAGTACAGTGACCTCATTGCCCAGTGGTGAGATGATTGGAGTACAGTGACCTCATTATCCAGTGGTGAGATGATTGGTGTACAGTGACCTCATTGCCCAGCGGTGAGATGATTGGTGTACAGTGACCTCATTGTCCAGTGGTGAGATGATTGGAGTACAGTGATCTCATTGCCCAGTGGTGAGATGATTGGAGTACAGTGACCTCATTGTCCAGTGGTGAGATGATTGAAGTACAGTGACCTCATTGCCCAGTGGTGAGATGATTGGAGTACAGTGACCTCATTGCCCAGTGGTGAGATGATTGGAGTACAGGGACCTCATTGTCCAGTGGTGAGATGATTGGAGTACAGTGACCTCATTGCTCAGTGGTGAGATGATTGGAGTACAGTGACCTCATTGTCCAGTGGTGAGATGATTGGAATACAGTGACCTCATTGCCCAGTAGTGAGATGATTGGAGTACAGTGACCTCATTGCTCAGTGGTGAGATGATTGGAGTTCAGTGACCTCATTGCCCAGTGGTGAGATGATTGGAGTACAGTGACCTCATTGTCCAGTGGTGAGATGATTGGAGTTCAGTGACCTCATTGCCCAGTGGTGAGATGATTGGTGTACAGTGACCTCATTGCCCAGTGGTGAGATGATTGGAGTACAGTGACCTCATTGCCCAGTGGTGAGATGATTGGAGTACAGTGACCTCATTGTCCAGTGGTGAGATGATTGGAGTACAGTGACCTCATTGTCCAGTGGTGAGATGATTGGAATACAGTGACCTCATTGCCCAGTGGTGAGATGATTGGTGTACAGTGACCTCATTGCCCAGTGGTGAGATGATTGGAGTACAGTGACCTCATTGCCCAGTTGTGAGATGATTGGAGTACAGTGACCTCATTGCCCAGTGGTGAGATGATTGGAGTACAGTGACCTCATTGTCCAATGGTGAGATGATTGGAGTACAGTGACCTCATTGTCCAGTGGTGAGATGATTGGGGTACAGTGACCTCATTGCCCAGCGGTGAGATGATTGGAGTACAGTGACCTCATTGTCCAGTGGTGAGATGATTGGCGTACAGTGACCTCATTGTCCAGTGGTGAGATGATTGGAGTACAGTGACCTCATTGCCCAGTGACAACTGTGCGATTTCTATGCAGAGCATTGTCACCTTAATACAGGAAGTGGAAAATATAGCTACATCATTTTTTAATGTTGCCCTTTAAGCCTCGTCGCATGTTAGGATGTAAATTATTGGATGTTTACATGAGAACTTTTTTAGCAGCGGCAGCTTGGGGAAAAGGAGTGCAGTGGTTGTTGTTTTTATTGCATGTACATCAGCATTGCCACTACAACTAGAACATATCAAACTGTCATTGTTCAGATTCCAACTGTCATTTTTCAGGTCAAGTATGAATCCTGTTAATAATGGGAAAAGCAACGTCAAACACTGATACACAAAAGGTAGAACCAACTGCCCATTGTACAGCGCCATTGCATCCGGCGTAAGGAAGTCGTGTGACCATCACTCTGCATCCTCAACCGCACTACCAAGGCCCGCGGTACTGGTGTCCCTGTCGTGATGGGGCATAAAAAGTGTCATAATATCTGTGCCCCTATTGGCTGCTGGGCGAGGCGACGTATAGCTACGTGCTCTCGCCCAGCAGAGCCGACCTGCCGCCGTAAAACGCATAAAAAGTGTCATAATATCTGTTCTCTCTTAATGCATGAACCCGCAGTGGGGACACATAATCATTTATTTATGTGGTTGGAAGAAGATGTTTATTGGCGACTGATACCGCGGTGATATCCAGCTGGACTAAAAGATGAGATAATACATGAGTGCGCTCACGTTTATTGGATGCCCTGCAATAGAAACCATATGGCTTCTACCTCTGTATCTTGGCCGCGATGCAACACTCTCCCACTGGCAAGGCGAGGTGCCAGAGACCCACTGACAGTCTTTATAGACACAGCCGAGTATTGTATATTATAGAAAAAAATAACATAAAAATAATATTCCAATGGCCCATCCCCCACCTTTATTTTTTATTATTTCTCCTCTTATCCTCTACTATATCTTATCTCCATCTTCTCCTTCTTATCCCCCCCCCCCCCCCATCCCATTTACCCCACTGCCCACCTTGTGCTTTAAAACATAAAACCTGCCCTACCCATTCCAGAATATGCGCATTCCCAAACCAGTGACTATTCTGTCCTTTGTGACCAAGTTCAACTCTTACCCACTGGGCACTTTAACCCCCTTCCTGCCCAGGCCACATTTTTAGCTTTCAGCGCTGTCACACTTTGAATGAAAATTGCCCAGTCATAAAAAAAAAAAAAACTTTCATAGTTTGTTATAAAATTTTGCAAATAGGTAATTTTTCTCCTTCACGGATGGGCGCTGATGAGGTTATGCTGATGAGGCTGCATCTATTAGCGCTGATGGGGCTGCGCCGAAGGGCGCTGATGAGGCGGCGCCGATGGGCGCTGATGAGGCGGCGCTGATGGGTGCTGATGAGGCGGCACCGATAGCATACCACCCAACTGTCCCTGATTTCGAGGGACTGTCCCTGATTTCGAGACCTCCTCATTTTGGTCTGATCTATATAGTTGTATATAAAATGCACTTTTTATCTTTCAAAAAGTGTTTCCCAGTGCTAAACCTTTCATCCGATTTCTAAATTGCTGCATTTGTAAATTCCAAAAGCCAATATAAAGAAATAGTAGTGGTAAAAAAAGCACTTGTGGGTTTAACCAATCTTATTTTTTTATGTACAATTCTCCTTTAAGGGGGCGTGGCAAGGGGTGTGTCCTATGCCTACATACTTTTGCTGATAGGTGTCCCTCATTCCCATCTCAGAAAGTTGGGAGGTATGCGATAGGCGCTGATGAGGCTGGACGGATAGGCAGCACGATAGGGGGTACTGATGGTCACTGGTATTCAGCACTGATGGGTGACACTGATGAGGAGGCACTGGTGGGCACAGATTGGTAGAACTGGCAGGCACTGTTGGGAGGACTGCACTGATCAGGATACTGATAATCATTGCCCTGATTATCAGTGTACATGTACCTTTCAGAGAAGCTGGTTATCGGCTCTCCTCATGCTGTCAGCATCCGTATTCTATTTACATCCATGATCAGCTGTGATTGGACACAGCTGATCACATGGTAAAGAGCCACTGATTGGCTCTTTACCTCAATCTGTGATCAGCAGTCTCCTTCCGAAACCTCATATGACGCCCTTCCAGAACTAGCCGTTCGCGCTGTAGCGGTCATTTGGCGCGGTCGGCAAGTGGTTAATGGTGACACAGACAGCAATAAAAACTGACAAGCTTTCTAATGTTTCTCTGCTCTATCCAAAACTAAACCTCCTTCCAAAACTAAATCTCTATCCAAAACTAAACCTCCTTCCAAAACTAAATCTCTATCCAAAACTAAATCTCCGTCCAAAACTAAACCTCTATCCAAAACATAGGGCCAGATTCAGAGAGAATTACGTTACGCTGCGGCGGCGTAACGTATCCCATTTACGTTACACCGCCGCAGGTTTACAGCGTAAGTGCCTGATTCACAAAGCTCTTACCTGTAAACTTGCGGCGGTGTAACGTAAATCCGCTCGGCGCAAGCCCGCCTAATTCAAACGGGGCGGGCACCATTTAAATTAGGCGCGTTTTTGCGCCGAACGTTCTGCGCATGCACCGTTAGGAAATTTCCCGACGTGCTTTGCGCGAAATTACGGCGCCCCGACGTTTTTTTTTGAACGGCGACGTGCGTTACGGCGTTTCGTATTCCCGGACGTCTTACGCAAAAATAAAAAATTTATATTTTCGAATCGGGAACGACGGCCATACTTTAACATGGCTGTTCTAAAGATAAGCCATGTTAAAGCAGGCCTAACTTTGCAACGGGAAAAAACAACTAGCGACGACATAAGAGATTGCGACGAACGCGCGTATCTTCGTGGATCGCCGTAAGTAGTCAGTTGCATATTCTACGCCGACAGCAATGGAATCGCCACCTAGTGGCCGGCCTAGAATTGCATCCTTAAGATCCGACAGTGTAAGTCAATTACACCTGTCGGATCTTAGGGCTATCTATGCGTAACTGATTCTATGAATCAGCCGCATAGTTAGGACGGGCGGATCACAGAGATACGCCGTCGTATCAGGAGATACGCCGTCGTATCTCTTTTGTGAATCTGGCCCTAAACCTCTATCCAAAACGAAACGTCTTTCTATCCAAAACTAAACCTAAAATATTCAAAAGTGGGAAAAATATAAACCTTGTAATTGTAATTTCCCTGTAGTATAATTATTTATTTTTTTACTTTTCTTTTTCTTCTTCTATGTTGATATTTTATGGATTTGATATTTGCAAAACGAAAAACTCCAATAAAAATAAAAAATAAAAGATAATAGACGCAGCTAATTATCATCTCAGGGCGATAGTCACCAAAAGACAAAGACGTATTTAAAAAACGTACAATAGTCTTTTCTGTTTTGGTGAGTCGCTCTATAAAATCCTCATCATGCAGCTTTCCCATCCCAACTCGCAATCTACAATACAATGTAACAATATCTCACTTTTGGGATTATCGCTTTATTATCTTTTCTTTTTATTTTCTGCAGAATTGACGACTTAAAAAGCGTGTTTTGTTATTTCCATCAAACCCGCCTCGGGGGGGAATTGAGCCGTCAGGCTTTTAACTCATCAGCTGGAGGCTTTAAAGCTAAAAACATTATATTCATTATTTACCAACTAGAACTTTTTTTTAAATTGATTATTTCAGCTCTAGCTGTTTGGATGTCATTTACTAAAACTCACTAAACATGTTTTTCAAAAGGAAGTTGGTACAAGTACACAATCGGCCTCATTTAGGTCTCTGTACAGTGGAACCTCGGATTTTGAGGATAATCCGTTCCAGGAGAATGCTTGTAATCCAAAGCACTCGCATATCAAAGCGAGTTTCCCCATAGAAGTCAATGGAAACGAAAATAATTTGTTCTGCATTGACTTCAATGGCATGCAATACCGCATGCAGCCAGAGGCGGGGGGGGGGGGGCACCGGAGAGCCTCGGAAACGTCCGGAAAGGCCTGAGGACACCTCGGAAAGACTCCGTTCCTGAGCCTTTCCGAGGTTTGACTAGGTCAGCCGAGCTGTCCTTGGGTCTTTCCGTGCATTTCTGAACGGCGCCCCCCCACCTCAGGCCAAACACGGTACTGCACACCGATTTGGCCTGAATCCTGCTCGTTTTACGAGACAACACTCGCAAACCGAGTTAGGATTTTTTTTAAATACAGCACTAATTACCAGGGCTGGACTGGGACAGAAATTTGGCCCTGGACTTCATCCAGACTGGCCCACTTTGACAGGTCTCTCCCATGGCGGCCGGACGACTCCCGCACCCCCCGGCCACCCAAACCCCCTCTCCCCCTTCACTAGCCACTAGCCGTTCTACTTTATTAGAGTAGAACGGCTGGTACTGGTACTCTTATAGGCAGTACCAGTGGGGAAGCTAGACATTATTTCACCCGGCGGAAAGAATCAGGTCGGTGCCCCCCCTTATGGGACAAGATTAGGCAGAAGTGAGAAACTCCGAGGCCATAGCTGTTGAGTCAGCTGTCTGTCCCCTCCCCACATGCTCCTCTGTCGTCCCCCCTGCTCCTTTGTTCCCCCCAGGTGAGCGCTGTGGGGAGGGAGAGACAGAGGAGTGGAGGGGGGCGGCAGTCTGCTGTCACTGAAGCCAGCCCAGTGAGCCATTGGCCCACCGTTAAACTCCCTGTAGTCCCAATGGCCAGTCCATCCCTGCCAGTTACACTGTATTGTGTGGAAGTTCTATTAATGATAGATACAGTGAGGAAAATAAGTATTTGAACACCCTGCTATTTTGCAAGTTCTCCCACTTGGAAATCATGGAGGGGTCTGAAATTGTTACCGTAGGTGCATGTCCACTGTGAGAGACATAATCAAAAAAAAAAATGTATGATTTTTTTAACTATTTATTTGTATGGTACAGCTGCAAATAAGTATTTGAACACCTGAGAAAATCAATGTTAATATTTGGTACAGTAGCCTTTGTTTGCAATTACAGAGGTCAAACGTTTCTTGTAGTTTTTCACCAGGTTTGCACACACTGGAGGAGGGATTTTGGCCCACTCCTCCACACAGATCTTCTCTAGATCAGTCAGGTTTCTGGGCTCTCGCTGAGAAACACGGAGTTTGAGCTCCCTCCAAAGATTCTCTATTGGGTTTAGGTCTGGAGACTGGCTAGGCCACGCCAGAACCTTGATATGCTTCTTACAGAGCCACTCCTTGGTTATCCTGGCTGTGTGCTTCGGGTCATTGTCATGTTGGAAGACCCAGCCTCGACCCATCTTCAAAGCTCTAACTGAGGGAAGGAGGTTGTTGCCCAAAATCTCGCAATACATGGCCCCGGTCATCCTCTCCTTAATACAGTGCAGTCGCCCTGTCCCATGTGCAGAAAAACACCCCCAAAGCATGATGCTACCACCCCCATGCTTCACAGTAGGGATGGTGTTCTTGGGATGGTACTCATCATTCTTCTTCCTCCAAACACGGTTAGTGGAATTATGACCGAAAAGTTCTATTTTGGTCTCATCTGACCACATGATTTTCTCCCATGACTCCTCTGGGTCATCCAAATGGTCATTGGCAAACTTAAGACGGGCCTTGACATGTGCTGGTTTAAGCAGGGGAACCTTCCGTGCCATGCATGATTTCAAACCATGACGTCTTAGTGTATTACCAACAGTAACCTTGGAAACGGTGGTCCCAGCTCTTTTCAGGTCATTGACCAGCCCCTCCCGTGTAGTCCTGGGCTGATTTCTCACCTTTCTTAGGATCATTGAGACCCCACGAGGTGAGATTTTGCATGGAGCCCCAGTCCGAGGGAGATTGACAGTCATGTTTAGCTTCTTCCATTTTCTAATGATTGCTCCAACAGTGGACCTTTTTTCACCAAGCTGCTTGGCAATTTCCCCGTAGCCCTTTCCAGCCTTGTGGAGGTGTACAATTTTGTCTCTAGTGTCTTTGGACAGCTCTTTGGTCTTGGCCATGTTAGTAGTTGGATTCTTACTGATTGTATGGGGTGGACAGGTGTCTTTATGCAGCTAATGACCTCAAACAGGTGCATCTAATTTAGGATAATAAATGGAGTGGAGGTGGACATTTTAAAGGCAGACTAACAGGTCTTTGAGGGACAGAATTCTAGCTGATAGACAGGTGTTCAAATACTTATTTGCAGCTGTATCATACAAATAAATAGTTAAAAAATCATAAATTGTGATTTCTGCAATTTTTTTTTTAGATTATGTCTCTCACAGTGGACATGCACATACGATGACAATTTCAGACCCCTCCATGATTTCCAAGTGGGAGAACTTGCAAAATAGCAGGGTGTTCAAATACTTATTTTCCTCACTGTATGTGTTGGCAGTCTAAAAGGTCAGATGTCTGACTTCTCAGGTGTAGTGGATTAGCATGTCAATTATGTTTACTAAAAGAATGTGTTTTATGTAGCAGGTGCGATAAGCTGGAGTCATAACTCCTGCCATGTCAGCTGTAGTAATTAACTCCTCTAGATTTGGTGCCCGAATGTCTGTCTGGGATGTGGATTGAGGGGGGAAACTCGTTAAGCACCCATTGTGTGATGTTTTGGGTGGAGAGTTTCATTGTCCCTGTGATTACTGTAGAATGCTTGTAACTGTATATAACAAGGCTGAGTTACCATTAAAGCATTCATTCGTTTTGGAACCAGAGAATAGAGCTGTGTGCGTCTTGTTTATTCTGGGGAAATCCATATGGAACGTGTCTGCTGGATTGTGGAGTGTCGGATAAGATGTCTTGGGTGGAGTGGAATATCGTAAACGGTGTTAACCTCTGACCGTTACAGCTATCTTATGCCAATTTTTTTCTTTTGTTATATCAAATTCCCATACAGATGTGACCATAGGAGCGTTTCCTTCATATTTTCCGATCTGTGACGGTGGGTACCTCTGTTATTTAAGATTCTAATCATGGAGCTTTCCAATCCCAATCTACAATATAACGTTACAATGTCTCACTTTGGGATTGCTGTGTTACATTTTCTCGCCTTTTTTCCTTCTACAGAATTGACGACTTAAATATCATGTTTGCCGTTTCCTCCGAACCCCCCTCGGTGAGGAATTAAGCCGTCAGGCTTCTGTCTTTCCTTTCAAAACTCTTCAATTAAAATCTCTGAAGCCAAAAATACTATATTCATTTTTTTTACCAATTAGATCATCATTACATCGATTACAGCGGCTCTAGCTGTATGAGGCTCGGATGTTACAGACAAAAGACGTCTCCTCGCTTCACCTTGTCCCAAGTGCTTTTTACAGGAACAGCAAAATACATAATAAAATTACATAAACCATTATATTGGACAAATTTTAATTCTGTTTAACCACTTAAGCCCCGGACCTTTAGGCAGCTAAAGGACCCGGACAGTTTTTTGCGATTCGGCACTGCGTCGCTTTAATGGACGATTTCGCGGTCGTGCCACGTGGCTCCCAAACAAAATTGGCGTAATTTTCTTCCCACAAATAGAGCTTTCTTTTGGTGGTATTTGATTGCCTCCGCGGTTTTTATTTTTTGCACTATAAACAAAAATAGAGCGACAATTTTGAAAAAAATTCAATATTTTTTACTTTTTGCTATAATAAATATCCCCAAAAAATATATATAAAAAAATGTTGTTTCCTCAGTTTAGGCCGATACGTATTCTTCTACCTATTTTTGGGGAAAAAAATCGCAATAAGCGTATATCGGTTAGTTTGCGCATAATTTATAGCGTTTACAAAATAGGAAAGAGTTTTATTGATTTTTATTAAAAAAATAAATTTTTTTACTACTAATGGCGGCGATCAACAATTTTTTTCGTGACTGCGACATTATGGCGGACACTTAGGACAATTTTGACCCATTTTTGGGACCATTGTCATTTCCACAGCAAAAAAAGCATTTAAAATGCATTGTTTACTGTGAAAATGACAATTGCAGTTTGGGAGTTAACCACAAGGGGGCGCTGATGGGGTTATGTATGATCTCATCTGTGTTTCTAACTGTAGGGGGGTGTGGCTGTAGGTGTGACGTCATTGATTGCGATTCCCTATATAAGGGAACACACGATCGATGACGGCGCCACAGTGAAGAACGGGGAAGCTGCGTTTACACACAGCTCTCCCCGTTCTTAAACCCGGGGACCGATCGCGGGACTCCAGCGGCGATCGGGTCCGCGAGTCCTGCGCCCACGGAGCTTCGGACTGAGTCGCGTGCACCCGCACAACCCCACGGCTGGGCTTAAAGGGCAACGTACAGGTACGTTGATGTGCCCAGCCGTGCCATTCTGCCGACGTATATCGGCATGAAGGGGTATGTCGTTTAACCACTTCAGCCTTGGAAGATTTTCCCCCTTGAAGCAGAAGTAAACCCGCACACAAAAAAATAAAATAAAAACTGCAAGACAAAGGCATAATGAGCTAGTATGCAGCACATACTAGCTCATTATGAAATACTTACCATATATACTTGAGTATAAGCCAACTCGAATATAAGCCGAGGCAGCAAATTTTACCACAAAAGGGTGTCCATCTGCATGCCTCCCTGTGCCCATTAGGGTGACCACATTCCCAAACAGCCCTTCAGGAACCCCCTTCCCAAAAATCAGCTTTTGCTGTAATGAAGCACAGCTGGGGCAGCGGATGCGCGCTCTACCCAGAACAACTGATCACGCCCCCAAAAAAGGCAGCCGCATTGCCACTTTACTCACTGACAGCACTTGCCCTGCCTGGCCGAGACCCGTTTTACCTTGTTCCAACGCTGGCTTTACACTGCCCTGCTGTGATTAGGCACAAGAGGAGGGATTTATGATTTCTCCAAACACAAGCAGGGGGCGGGGATTGTGCCTCTCCAGACATTCCCGGTCAGGACAAGTGCTGTCAGTGAGTAAAGCAGTGATGTGGTTGCCTTTTTTGGGGACAGCAGATAGAGGGGAGGGGGGGGGTTGTGTCAGCTTTATTCCGGGACACTGTATTGTCCTGAAATGAAGGTGCCCGGGACCTTGGACAGACCTGCAAAATGCGGGACTGTCCCGGGCAATCTGGGACACGTAGTCACCCTAGTGCCCTATGCCTCACTGTGCCCATGTCATGGTCTGGGGCTGCATGAGTGCTGCCGGCACTGGGGAGCTACAGATCATTGAGGGAACCATGAATGCCAACATGTACTGTGACATACTGAAGCCGAGCATGATACCCTCCCTTCAGAGACTGGACCGCAGGGCAGTATTCCAACATGATAACGACACCAAACACACCTCCAAGACGACCACTGCCTTGCTAAAGAAGCTGAGGGTAAAGGTGATGGACTGGCCAAGCAGGTCTCCAGGCCTAAACCCTATTGATCATCTGTGGGACATCCTCAAACGGAAGGTGGAGGAGCGCAAGGTCTCCAACATCAACCACAGGGCCGATCCTAGGGTCACAGACGCCTGGGTGCAGAAATATTTCTGGAGCCCCCACATGGGCGTGGTCATCTTACTAATTCCTCCCCTTTACAAATGTTCCTATAGCAACGACTCAAACACAGAGATGCTCCCCTAAGAAGTCTTCATTAGTGTCCCCCCCAGCAGGTGTCCCCATAGATCAGTACTTGTCCAATAGATCCATGTAGCTTGGGCGCGCTGGGAGCAGAAGCACATTACAGGGGGCGGGGCATACGTGGCATCTTTGGTTACTTGGAGGGTGGCACTCGGAGAGCATTTCTGGGAGTGTGCGGGATGATTGGCAGCAGCTCCGGCCAACCCAGAAGCCTCTCATCACACCGCCTATGGGAGAAAAGCCGAGACACGCAGAGGGGGCGGGGCAGACAAGAGACTGCTCCATGTACACCGGACAGAATTAATTAGTGGAGCCTAGTGCCGGAACGTGTTCCAGTACTAGGCTCTGCTGTGGTACCCAGCCCGGATTGCGGGGACAGCGGGAGGTATGCGCTCGTCAGTTCCCAGCAGAGAGAGCAAGCAAAGTGGGGTTCCGCCTCTGGACACAGACGAGGAGGGAGGAGCACTTTGGAGCTTCCGCGCCCCCACCTCTGCGGCTCCTGGGTGCGGAGCACCCCATGCACCCTGCCTAGGATCGGCCCTGATCCACCAGCTCTGTGATGTCGTCATGGAGGAGGGGAAGAGGACTCCAGTGACAACCTGGGAAGTTCTGGTGACCTCCATGCCCAAGAGGGTTAAGGCAGTGCTGGAAAATAATGGCGGCCACACAAAATATTGACACTTTGGGCCCAATTTGGACATTTTCACTTAGGGGTGTACTCACTTTTGTTGCCAGCGGTTTAGACATTAATAGATGTGTGTTGAGTTATTTTGAGGGGACGGCAAATTTACACTGTTATACAAGCTGTACACTCACTACACAACATTGTAGATACAAAGGGCCAGATCCACAGTGAGAGTACGCCGGCGTATCTACTGATACGCCGGCGTACTTTCAAATTTCCCGCGTCGTATCTTTAGTTTGAATCCTCAAACTAAAGATACGACGGCATCTAGGTTTGATCCGACAGGCGTACGGCTTCGTACGTCTTTCGGATCGTAGATGCAATACTTCGGCGTCCGCTGGGTGGAGTTCGCGTCGTTTTCTGCGTCGGGTATGTAAATTAGCTTTTTTCGATGATCCACGAACGTACGCGCGGCCGTCGCATTCTCTTACGTCTTTTTACGGCGTATAGTTAAAGCTGGTATTTTGCGGCGTATAGATAGATTTGCCATGTTAAGTATGGCAGTCGTTCCCGCGTCGAAAATTAGAATTTTTTATTTTCTTTGCGTAAGTCGTCCGTGAATCGGGATGGACGTAAGTCACGTCTAAGTTTAAGTTGCGACGTCATTTCGCGCAATGCACGGCGGGAAATTTCGAAGCGGAGCATGCGCAGTTCATTCGGTGCGGGGACGCGCTTCATTTAAATGAAACACGCCCCCTAATCCCCGATTTGAATTCCGCCCCGTTACGCCGCTTGAGATACACTACGCCGCCGTAACTTACGGCGCAAATTCTTTATGGATTCGATTTAAAGCCAGGTAAGGTACGGAGGCGTAGCGTATCTTGGATACGATGCGCCGGGGCAGATCTTTGTGGATCTGCCCCAAAGTGTCATTTCTTCAGTGTTGTCACATGAAAAGATAGAAGAAAATATTTACAAAGATGAGAGGGGTGTACTCAATTTTGTGAGATACTGTATAATATTTCAACCTTGTATTTAGATCGGCGTAGCATGTTTTTTTGTTTGTTTTTTACCGACTTCAATCAGAAGGTTCTTGTATCGGTCTTCTTTGAAGTCGAACATCTAAGATGGAGATAATTACTCAGCAATCCGCTAATTAAGACAAGTTCAGAAGTCGTTTTTTTTACACGCTCTCCCTTCTCTGTTGATCTCCTTCTGTAATTACATGACGTCCATTACTTTCTAAATCCGAACAATCTCTTAATAAATCACAACGCTGAGAATTGTGGACAATAAAAGCAACGCCATGCGAAGCTCACGCCGGGAACGCGCAGGTCCCAGTCGTACGTCACTTTGATGTTTCCGTAATGACAGTCTAAATGGCTTTTAAAAAAAAAACATTGAATCGAATGACCCCACCCCCGGCCCCGGACCCTCCCCCATCCTACTTTACAGCAAAGTGCGCTAATTTGCCTGAATGCCACCCGCCTTAATAAGAGTCATTTCCATTCAATGTGTACTTTGTTATAAAGCTAATTGCCAAACTAACAAAAAGGTGAAATTGTGTTGGCGGGAAAAATCGCTTGCATCTTGCGGCAATTTTGTACACTTACATCATCAGCAAAGTGTATGCAAACCCAAAATCTATTTTTCCGTATATTTGATACAATGTATCACTCTATACAGTTTTCTATTAACCTCTTCAACAATTGGCAGTTTTCAGGGTCGGGGGGGGGGGGGGGGCGACTGGTACCGGGTTTTGCTTCCTCTTCCAGTTACTGTTAGAAACCATGAATCAGACCGAGACAGAAGTACAGTTAAAGTGGAGGTTCACCCTCAAAAAAAAGAGTCGAGCCATCCTACCGACAGAATGCCGTTTTTTTTTTTTTTTTCTCAGCACATACCTCGTTCTCACGATTTTCACCCCCCGGCAATCCCGCGGGACTGGGCGTTCCCAAGCACTTCCTGTGATTGACAGGCTTCCGAACGGCGCATACTGCGCGTCACAGGTTGCCGAAAAAACCCCGAACGTCGGTGCGGCTCTATACGGCGCCTGCACACCGACGTTCGGGTTCTGTCGGCAACCTGTGACGCGCAGTATGCGCCGTTCGGAAGCCTGTCAATCACAGGAAGTGCTTGGGAACGCCCAGTCCCGTGGGATTGCCGGGGGGGTGAAAATCGTGATAACGAGGTATGTGCTGAGAAAAAAAAAAAAAAAACGGCATTCTGTCGGTAGGATGGCTCGAGGATCCCTGAAAACCCTCCTCTTCAGAGAAGCCTATCCTACCCACACCTAACAACTGTATTTTAACTTTGCCCACCTGATCACCCCCCACATCTACTACCCTCTGATCCACTTCTAGATTGTGAGCTCTAACGAGCAGGGCCCTCTGATCATTCCTGTATTAAATTGTATTGTAACTATAATGTCTTCCCTGATGTTGTAAAGCGCTGCGTAAACTGTTGGCGCTATATAAATCCTGTATAATAATAATAATAATAATAATAACGAGGTATGTGCTGAGAAAAAAAAAAAACACTGGCATTCTGTCGGTAGGATGGCTCGACTCCATGTGATGTCAGAAATTTTTTTGAGGGTGAACCTCCACTTTAAGTCACACTTGTTTCATAATGATAAAAAGATAGACAGAGTAAGCGAGGTCAAGACATAGCCAAAGTTCAGGAACCGGATCAGATAGTCAGCCAAGCCAAATAGAGAGCCACAGAAGAACATGTAGAACAGCAAGCGGGATCAGGAGCCAGAAGGGACGTCAGCCAAGCAAAGTCTTCAACAGGAATGCAGGAGATAATCTCTGTGATGTTGACCCAGGGGGAAGGCAGAGAGCAACTGAACTGGAAGGCTTATAAGTTATATTTTGCAACTTTTTCACATATTTGTAAATGTTAGTAGCAGTTATTTCCTGTATTTTATGTTCTATGGCCCAATATGCCCATATTTTTCGTCATAGGGCCCAATACTCCTACATTTTATGTAATGGAGCCCAATACGCCCAGAGTTTGTGTTATACAGCCCACTATGCCCATATTTTACATTCTATGCTTCTATACACTCATATGTGACATTATACACTCAATATTTTACATTATGTGGCCCAATACAACTATAGTTTGTATTATACAGCCCAATAAATCCATATATTATGTTATATGGGCCAATACACCCATATTTTACATTATATAATCCAATACACCCATATTTTACATTATATAATCCAATACACCCATATTTTACATTATATAATTCAATACACCCATATTTTAGGTTACATTGCCCAATGCTACCACATTTAATGTTATACAACCCAACATGCCCATATTTTATGTTATGCGGCCCAGCATGCCCATATGTTACGTAATGCAGCCCAATACACCCATAGTTTGTGTTATACAGTCCAATTTGCCTATATTTTACATTATATGGCCCTATACACCCATATTTTACATTGTACAGCCAATATGTGACATTACATGGCCCAATACAACCATATTTTGCACCATAAAGCCCAACAAGCTTATATATTTTATTTTATATGGTCCAATATACCCATATTTTATGTTCACAGTCCAATACACCCATATTTTAGGTTATACTGTGAAATGCATCCCACATCTTGATACTCCCAAATATACCATTTTTTATGTTATGCAGCCCAGCATGCCCACATGTTACGCAATGCAGCCCAATACACCTATACTTTATATTATATAGTACAATATGCACACATTTTATGTTATACAGCCCAATACACCCTTATTTTACACGATACCACCCAATATGCCCATCGTTTATGTTATGCTGCCCAGTATGCCCATATGTTACATAATTCAGCCCAATATACCCATTGTTTGTGTTATACAGTCCAATATGCCTATATTTTACATTATATGGCCATATACACCCATATTTTACACCCAATGTGTTACATTACATGGCCCAATACAACCTTATTTTGCATCATAAAGCCCAACAAGCCTATATTGTATGTTATATGGTATAATAAATATACCCACATGTTTTGGTCACAGCCCAATACACCCATATTTTAAGTTATACTGTGAAATGCTCCCACATTTTGATACCCCCCAATATTTCCATATTTCATGTTATGCGGCCCAGTATGCCCATATGTTATACAATACAGCCCAATACACACATAGTTCTGTGTTATACAGTACAATATGCCTAGATTATGTTATATAGTCCAATATACCATATATACTCGAGTATAAGCCGAGTTTTTCAGCACATTTTTTGTGCTGAAAATGCCCCCCTCAGCTTATACTCGAGTCACCTTTTTGCGCCTGATCTCCCTGACTTTGGGGTCCAGGGGACCTACGGCCGGCCAGTACCGGGTCCCCAAACACATATAGCCCAACTGTTCCACTACAAGTTTGTTGTCCAGGGGATTTTTTAAAACCGGGCACCCCTTCCATAGACTCCCATGTTAAATGTCAGTCTAGTCATGGGCACAGTGCGGCATGCACATGGGCACAGTGAGGCTTGCAGATGGACACCCTAGGCTTATTCTCGAGTCAATACGTTTTCCCTTTTTTTTTTTGTGGTAAAATTAGGTGCCTCGGCTTATATTTGAGTATATACCTTAACAATATTTTATGTACACAGCTCAATACACCCATATTTTAGGTTTTACTGCGAAATGCATCCCACATTTTGATACACAACACCCCCCCTCTCCCCTCCAATACACCCATTTTTTTGTTATGCAGCCCAGCATGCCCATATGTTACGTAATGCACACATAGTTTGTGTTATACAGCCTGATTAGCCTATATTTTATATGATACGGTCCAATACACCCATATTTTAGGTTATACAGCCCAATACACCCATATTTTAGGTTATACAGCCCAATACACCCATATTTTAGGTTATACTGCCCAATGCACCAACATTTTACATTATACCACCCAATATGCCAATTTTTATGTAATGCGGCCCAGTATGCTACAAAATGCAGCCCAATACACCCATAGTTTGTGTTATACAGTCCAAAATGCATTTATTTTACATTATATGGCAGTATTAACCCATATTTTACATTTTACCAGTCAATGTGGTACATTACATGGCCCAATACAACCTTATTTTACATTATACAGCCCAACAAGCCTATATTTTATATGATACGGTCCAATACACCCATATTTTAGGTTATACTGCCCAAAGCTACCACATTCTACATTATACCACCCAATATGCCCACATTTTATGTAATGCGGCCCAGTATGCCCATATGCCATCGGGCACAACAAGACTATAGTCAATGGGCTAGGTTGGAATTCGTAGGTCAGCTGCTAAAGTAAGTATCAAAAAAAGTTTGGAGGTCAGAGGGGGGGGGGATATGGGGAGGGGGGGGGGGGCTGTAAATGTTTCTTTAATTGAACATGGCTGCTCGACCAGTTAGACCTTACATTACGTCTAAAAAATAAATAAATAAAATCAGTCTTAAGACCCCAACCCAACCGCCATGTCATGTTAGCTGATCTCCCAGGTTTTTGGATCCTAGATTTCCGTCCGCCCGTCTGTAAAGGTAGTCCTAAAAAAAAAATTCAAACATGGGAGGTCATTACCGCAAATTTCTTGATGTAATCCGAAACGCTGAATCCTCCCGTCGCCAGGCGGATCGATCGGTAGAGGGGCGACTCTTGATATAACGTTCCCATTTTCTCGCTGTGACAACCTACCATCTAGCCGAGTCCCTTCTGTCCGACTTTAGGAAGGAAAAAATAAAAAAATAAAACCTCTCAGCCCTGTTTGGATCTTGCAAGTATTGTGTTTGGGAGATAATGGAGGAATGTGTTTATCAGGCTTCACTCCGAGCATCCAAACCCGGCGCGGCCTTATCTCCTCCCGAGTGGAATATAGCTTCCGGAGATACGGCTGCTAAAGACATCACTGGCGACACGGCGAGGCTGACTGACGGCTAAACCAATGGTGCCTTTTATAAAAAATAGAAGTTATCCTTTAACCACTTAAGACCCGGACCAAAATGCAGATTAAGGACCTTGCCCCTTTTTGCGATTCAGGCACTGCGTCGCTTTAACTGACAATTGCGCGGTCGTGCGACGTGGCTCCCAAACAAAATCGACATCCTTTTTTCCCCACAAGTAGAGCTTTCTTTTGGTGGTATTTGATCACCTCTGCGGTTTTTATTTTTTGCGCTATAAACAAAAATAGAGCGACAATTTTGAAAAAAATATATTTTTTCCTTTTTGCTATAATAAATATCCCCCAACAAATATAAAAAACTGTTTTTTTTCCTCAGTTTAGGCCGATACGTATTCTTCTACCTATTTTTGGTAAAAAAAAAAAAAAAAATCGCAATAAGCGTTTATCGATTGGTTTGCGCAAAATTTATAGCGTTTACAAAATAGGGGATAGTTTTATTGCATTTTTATTAATATATTTTTTTTTTAACTACTAATGGCGGCGATCAGCAATTTTTTTCGTGACCGCGACATTATGGCGGACACTTCGGACAATTTTGGCACATTTTTGGGACAATTGTCATTTTCACAGCAAAAAATGCTATAAAAATGCACCGATTACTGTGAAAATGACAATTGCAGTTTGGGAGTTAACCACAAGGGGCGCTGAAGGGGTTTAAGTGTGACCTCATATGTGTTTCTAACTGTAGGGGGCGGGGTTGGACGCGTGACATCATTGATAGTGTATATCAGGGAACACACGATCAATGACAGCGCCACAACGAAGAACAGGGAAGGTGTGTTTACATACAGCTCTCCTCGTTCTTCAGCTCTGGGGACCGCGCGCGGGACTCCAGCGGCGATCGGGTCCACGAGTTCCGCGGCCAAGGTCATGGAGCTTCGGACCGGGTCGCGGGCGCGCGCTGCAGGCTGGGCACTTAAAGAGGACGTACAGGTACGTGCTTGTGCCCAGCCGTGCCATTCTGCCGACGTATATGCGCAGGAGGCGGTCCTTAAGCGGTTAAGATTTCCAGAACATTCTGGAGAGAGGACATATCCAACGTTCATTACTTTCTAGGCTCCAATTTCATTATCTATAGGGCATGTGGTCAGACTATATCAAACTTGACTTGCCTTATACACTAAAACCTTGGAGTGCAAGCATATGTTCTGGAAACATGCTTGTTATCCAAAGCACTTGTATATCAAAGCGAATTTCCCCATAGGAAATAATGGAAATTCAGATGATTCGTTCTACAACCATTTTTTGTTACAAGTCATTCAGTTTATAGTCCATATAAAAAGATTATAGCGATGTGATTGGTTGTGGAACCATAAAATGTCCATCCACAAATGGAAGCCTCCCCAAGGGGATTAGAAGCAAAATCCAGCAGGAGCTCCAGAATAGAGAAGAGAGGAGCCTTTAAGTGTAGCAATATGGTTACATTTAATGTACAACATTTAGCAACTCATATGGTTGATGATTAACCACTTCCCGCCCCCTCACAATTGACGTCCGGGAAGTGGTTCTGTTATCCTGACTGGACGTCTATTGACGTCCAGCAGGATAACATGCCAGCGCGCGCCCGTGGGGGTGCGCAGCAATTGGTGATGCAGGGTGTCAGTCTGACACCCTGCATTTCCGATCTCGGTAAAGAGCCTCCGCGGAGGCTCTTTACCACGTGATCAGCCGTGTCCAATCACGGCTGATCACGATGTAAACAGGAAGAGCCGTTGATCGGCTCTTCCTCACTCGCGTCTGACAGACGCGAGTTGAGGAGAGCCGATCGGTGGCTCTCCTGACAGGGGGGGGGTTTGCGCTGATTGTTTATCAGCGCAGCCCCCCCACGGATGCCCACACTGGAACACCAGGGAAGCCACCAGGGAAGTCCCAAGCATGTGGATGGCCGGGTACATCCCACATGGCCATCCACATATGCAAATTGATGCCAAATATGTGCCAATCAGTGCCCACAAATGGGCACTGATTGGAACCATTGTGAAAGACCGCAAATCAATGATGCCCATCAATGCCACCCATAAGTGCCATCCAGTGTCCATCAGTGCCACCTATCAGCGCCCATCCATGCCCACCTATCAGCGCCCATCCATGCCACCTATCAGTGCCACCATAAGTACCCATAAATTTTCCACCAATTTAAAAGGCAAAATACTGCATTCGTCCACTAGATGGAGCCAAGCATCCTATGGTATTAAGTGCCATCTAGTGGACAAATACAGTATTTTGCCTTTTAAATTTAAAATGGAAAATAACATATTTGGCCACTAGATCCTCTTGTTATTTAGCGCCATCTAGTGGACAAATATGCAATTTTCTATTTTAAATCAATGAAAAAATATTCAACCAGCACAGGAAATAGCCTAGTAACATATTTGTGCTCCATTCGCACAGAACAAACGTACGTGCGTTTTCACCGGGCGAACTTCTGCAGAATTGTGCAATATGAATAAATCCATTAAATATCAAAAAAAGACACATGGGGTGTATATATATATATATACACAAAAAAACATTAGTCCAATTCGCCCATTGAAAGTGCATGTACATTCACACACAAAAAAAAGAAGTTATTGGGCCATTTCCTGCGCTGATGGAATATTTTCCACTGATTTAAAAAGGCAAAATACTGCATCCTTATGGTAGTTCGCATTATCTATTGGACAAATATGCTATTTTACATTTTAAATCTAAAAGGCAAAACACTATTTGGCCACTAGATGGAGCCAAGGATGGTTATGGTATTTAGCGCCATCTAGTGGACAAATATACAAACATTCCATTTTAAACCAATGAAAAATATTCCACTAGCGCATGGAAATTGCCAAATAAAACACATTTTTTTGTGCCCAATTTGCACAGAACCAACATACATGCACTTCAGTGGATGAATTGCTGTGCAAATATAAAAAAAAATAAAAAAGAATCTCATACAATTGATTTCAAGCAAAACCGATCAATTTCACCGAGATTATTCTGATCAGAAAATTGTCTGGAATAAATCTAACCCTCTTGTTTTCAATTGTACTGTTGGTGTAGTGTCTCCCTGCATTGTAAAGTGCTGCGCAAACTGTTGGCGCTATATAAATTCTGTATAATAATAATAATAATAATATTATTATGTTGAGATAGCAAAGAAGTCCTCTATAATATAGAGGATAGTAGAGAATGGGCCAGATTCTGAAAGGACTTACGACGGCGCAGCGCCATGTACGCCGTCGTAAGTCCTAATCCGAGCCGTCGTATCTATGCGCCTGATTCTTAGAATCAGTTACGCATAGATATCCATTAAATCCGACAGGTGCAAGTCTCTTACGCCGTCGGATCTTAACTGCATTTTTTTTTTACCGCTAGGTGGCGCTTCCGATTTCCGCGTCGAGTATGCAAATTAGCTAGATACGCGAATTCCCGAACGTACGCGCGGCCGACGCAGTAAAGTTACAACGTTTACGTTAGGCTTTTCCCGGCATATAGTTGCCCCTGCTATATGAGGCATAAGTGCGGCGTACCAATGTTAAGTATGGCCGTCGTTCCCGCGCCGAAATTTGAAAAAGTTACGTTGTTTGCGTAAGTCATCCGTGAATGGGGCTGGACGTCATTTACGTTCACGTCGAAACCAATGACGTCCTTGCGGCGTACTTTGGAGCAATACACACTGGGAAATTCCACGGACGGCGCATGCGCCGTTCCGCAAAAACGTCAATCTCGTCGGGTCACAGTAGTTTTACATAAAACACGCCCCCCTGATCCAAATTTGAATTAGGCGGGCTTACGCCGGCCGATTTACGCTACGCCGCCGCAACTTACAGAGCAAGTGCCTTGAGAATACGGCTCTTGCCCGTCTAAGTTGCGGAGGCGTAACGTAAATCGGATACGTTACGCCCGGGCAAAAAGATACGCCGCTGACTGAGAATCTAGCCCATAGCCTCTTTAATGTATTGGCATAGTAGAGAACTCCTCTATAATAAAATATATTGGAAAAGAAGAGAACACCTCTATAATAAAATATATTGGGATAGTAGAGAACTCCTCTATAATAAAATATATTGGGATAGTAGAGAACTCCCCTAGAATAATCTTGAAATCCAAAGCACTCGCATATCAAAGTGAGTTTCCCTATAGAAGTCAATGGAAATTAAGATAATTCACGTCGCATTGACTTCTATGGCATGCAATACCGCATGTGGCCAGAGTTGGGGGGCGCCGGAGAGCCTCGTAAATACTCGGGGACAGATCGGCTGATCTCTGAAAGGTTTGGAACCATTCTGAGTGTCACCGGCGCCCCCCCCCCCCCCCCGCACCTCTGGCCAAATGCGGTACTGCACACCCCATTAGCTTGAATTCTGCTCGTGTTGCGAAACAACACTCGCAAACCGAGTCCGATTTAAAAAAAATAAAAAGTTGCTTGTTAACCGCGTTACTCATAAACCAAGGTTCCGCTGTATAACAAATGTGTAATGTCTCTCCTAAACACTATAATAATAAAAATATCCAATAGTCTATGGAGCAGAGGCACTATTCATGCATCATGCGACACCCCCCCCCCCCCCAGATATAATATAGTACACAGTATCGGGGTCACTTCAGGCATAAAACAAACATTCTCCAAATGTTGATTTTTTTCCATGCTGGTACATGTAGTCCTACTGCAGATAGAGAGCTGAACATTCAACACAATGGAGGGACCCAATTTAACACCTTCTGAATAAACACATTGATACTCGACTCGGATCCATCTGCATGAATAACATAATCCGATTTGTTGTAATATTTTCCGGAGGGTTCTTTTAAAATCATTATAACGTGGCAACAAAAGGTATATAATACATCCCACACCATGGTAACGAGTCCCGGCTCCCACTCGGCTTATGAAATGCTGAATTACAGAAAAAATAATAATAATAATAATAATAATACAGAGGAGATGCAAAGAAACAGGCGGCTATGTGAATTTCATATGGAGCTACTCAGGTTATAAAACCTCCGTATATAATCCGATGAGATGAAAAACATTACCGTATTTATCGGCGTATACCGCGCACTTTTTTGCCCTGAAAATCAGGGCAAAATCGTGGGTGCGCGATATACGCCGATACCCGCGCTGTGTTTTAACGCCTGCGCCGACGTATACCAAGTGCAGTACACGCGGCTACATTCGGCTTCGCTCGTGCTCACGCATAAAACATCACAGAGCGTGAGCACGAGCGAAGCCGAGCCTGGCCGAATGTACTGCACTCGGTATACGTCGGCGTTCAAACTGAGCACGGGAAGCGGCGATTCAACGGGGAGACAGCGCGGGAGAAGCCGGGAGGACACCACCAAAGCCGCAGACGGACGCCGGGCCCGACGAGGCAGCCGCGCAAGACACCAAAACTAAGTACTAAATTGTTTTTTTTTACAGGAATTGCGGGTCCACATTAGGGGTGCGCGCTATACGCCAGAGCGCGCAATACCCCGATAAATACGGTACCCCTTTTCTGCTGTGTATTTTATTTTCCATATATTGAGCTGGGGATCCCTATGTACTGTATATATATATATATATATATATATATATATATATATATATATATATATATATATATATATATATATATATACATACATATACATATACACACACACACACATACACACACACTCTTTTATAGATATCAATCAATTCATCTATAGATATATATATATATATATATAGATAGAGATATATATATATATATATATATATATATATATACACATACATACATACATACACACACACATATATAATCATATATACACACACACACACACATATAAGGGGGCAGATCCACAGAGATCTGCACCTGCGCAGCGTATCAGAGATACGCTACACCGCTGTACCTTACCTGGCTTTAAATCGAATCCTGGAAGAATTTGCGCCGTACGTTACGGCGGCGTAGTGCATCTCTGGCGGCGGAATTCAAATCGGCGATTAGGGGGCGCGTTTCATTTAAATGAAGCGCGTCCCCGCGCCGAATGAACTGCGCATGCACCGTCCCTAAATTTCCCGCCGTGCATTGCGCTAAATGACGTCGCAAGGACGTCATTTTTCTTTTTTTAACTTCGACGTGAATTACGTCCATCCCGATTCACGGACGACTTACGCAAAAAAAAAAAAAAAATAAACGCTGGAACGACGGCCATACTTAACATGGCAGGTCTAACTATACGTGACGAAAAACCAGCTTTAACTATACGCCGGAAAAAGCCGACTAGAGACGCCGTAAAAAAAATGCGCCGGCCGCTCGTACGTTCGTGGATCGTCGGAAATAGCTAATTTGCATGCCCGACGCGGAAAACGACGTGAACGCCACCCTGCGGACGCCGAAGAATTGCATCTTAGATCCGAAGGCGTACGAAGACGTACACCTGTCGGATCTAAACCAGATGCCGTCGTATCTTGGTTTGAGGATTCAAACCAAAGATACGACGCGGGTAATTTGAAAGTACGCCGGCGTATCAGTAGACACGCCGGCGTACTCGCTCTGTGGATCTGCCCCATGGTATCCATTGTTCTGGGGATCCCTTCGAACTATATATATTACACGCACATAATATACAGTGCATGTGTATGAATATATATATATATATATATATATATATATATATATATATATATATATATATATATATATATATATATATATATATATAGTCCACTAATCCCCGGGGGAGGGAATGTCATAAGGGCAGCATCAGCCACTGTCCCTTTGCCCCCCCACCCTTTTTCGTCTCTATTTCAAATTGGATGACGGTACGTTTTTAAGATTAGCCATTTTGCTTATACGAGGCCATACTCAACATCTTTGCTCCAAGAAAATTTGAGACCCCAGCTCTCAAATTTCTTTTTGGTGGAAATTCCGCTGGAGCCTACACACGGCCGGAATTTTCCGACCAAAAGCTCCCATCGGACTTTTCTTGTCGGAATTTCCGATCGTGCATACGCGGCGTAAGAGTTTACATCTACTTAAGGCTGCATTCACACCTAGGCGAAAAGTAACGCCGCATACGCGGCGTATTTTGCCGCGATTCGTTTAACTTTTTTTTTTTTTTTTTTTAACAAATCCTTTACATTGCTGTCTATGGCCGAACGCCAGAAAAAAAGGGTCCGGGACTTGTTTTCAGGCGGCAGGGGTACGGCGTGAGATGTGAACCATCTCATAGACCGCAATGGAAATTCGCCCCTCCAGCGTATCGAGCGTTTTGTCGCCAAGGTGTGAATGGAGCCTTAGGTCTCACAAGCAAACAACAACAACTCACGTTTCGTCTTTGGTAGCGTCCGTGTAAACACCTGGAGCTGGACACCAGCATAAAGCGACCACAGCAGAGGAAAGAGCGCGGTGTGGGGATTCTGCCTGGAAGGACGGAGAGGAGCGAATACTCGATCAGCCGGGGGTCCCCCCCAAGAATGGACATCGGTCATAAAAATAATCAGACGGGGGGGGGAACTCGGGAGGCCGCGCCCTCTGGCCATTATCTATGTCTAGGTGTTGGCTGCCGGCTACATAGATTAATAGTAAAGGTCATTCCCAGAGAAGCCCGGCCAAAAGGGACGGTACAACTCAGAGTAAAAATAGAGCGACTCCCCCCCCGGTGTTATTTCAGGTGCTTTGTATTGTTATAGAAGAGCTTTCGTCTGACCGGCGCTGGAATGGCTGATCCTTCGTCTGGTGGACGAGCCAAGCTGGGAAGGGAGGGGGGGGCAAGGTTGGCATCACCACATCCATGGTTACAGCAGCAAGGGATTGTGGGAAAGAAGAAGTACAAGCCATGATGGTTCAGCAGCTCTATCCTCCTGCAGAATAGTCTTTTTACTACATCAGGAGTTCCCAAACTATGGCCTGCAGGCAGGGGCGGACTGACAACTCATGGGGCCCCCCGGGCAATAGAAGACTATGGGGCCCCTGGGCTTACAGATGGCCAGGAGGCAGTGCAGAGGCGGGGCAGCTAAAATCTCGGGATGTTCACATCAAAAGCATGTCGGTTTCGGACATATCAGTGACAGATCTAAAAAAAAAAAAACATCGATTTTTTTCATACTGTCCCTGGTTTTACTGAGCCTGCCAACCCTGATGGGGCCCCCCCTAGTGGCATGGGGCCCTCGGGCCCAAGTGACTCACTGGTCAGTCCGCCCCTGCCTGCGGGCCACATCCTGGCCTACTACAAGATGTTAGCTTCCTTGCAGGTGAGGAGCACAGATTGAGGATCCAGATCAGTTCTCTACTGATGGAGACCCTGATGTAAGGGGAGACTGATGAGGACTCTTATGTAAGAGGGGACCCCGAATTAAAGGGGTTGTAAAGATACAATTTTTTTTCCTAAATAGCTTCCTTTACCTTAGTACAGTCCTCCTTCACTTACCTCATCCTTCCATTTTGCTTTTAAATGTCCTTATTTCTTCTGAGAAATCCTCACTTCCTGTTCTTCTGTCTGTAACTCCACACAGTAATGCAAGGCTTTCTCCCTGGTGTGGAGTGTCATGCTCGCCCCCCTCCCTTGGACAACTGGAGAGTCAGGACGCCAACAAACACACAGCTCCTTTCTCTATCTGCAACGTAGAGAGCGTCCTATTTTTTCGGGACTTTGACCTTAACCACTTAAGACCCGGACCATTATGCAGGTTAAGGACCTTGCCCCTTTTTGCGATTCGACACTGCGTCGCTTTAACAGACAACTGCGCGGTCCTGCGACCTGGCTCCCAAACAAAATTGGCGTCCTTTTTTTCTTACAAATAGAGCTTTCTTTTGGTGGTATTTGATCACCTCTGCGGTTTTTATTTTTGCGCTATAAACAAAAATAGAGCGACAATTTTAAAAAAAATGCATAATTTTTTACTTTTTGCTTTAATAACTATCCCCAAAAAAGATATAAAAAAAAATGTTTTTCTCAGTTTAGGCCGATACGTATTCTTCTACCTATTTTTGGTAAAAAAAAAAATAAAAAAATACGCGCAACCTACGGCTGGGCTCTTAAAGGCAACGCACAGGTACGTGCCTGTGCCCAGCCGTGCCATTCTGCCGACGTAAATGTGCAGGAGGCGGTCCTTAAGTGGTTAACCGTTTGCCAACTGCCCAACTTACATTTACGTCAACAGAATGGCACGGGCAGGAAAAGCAATGTACAGGTACGTTGCTTTGAATCTGACGCCTAGCGGGCGCGCGCCGTCTCCGTGACCCTACCCGCGGGACCCGCAGACTTGATGTCCGCTGGTGTCCCGCACTCATGTCACGGAGAGTAAGAATGGGGAGATGCCTTTGTAAAAAAGGAATTTCCCTGTTCTGCCTAGTGACAGGACACTGATCTACTGTAATCAGTAGTAATTCACTACAGTAATCAGTGAATTTTTATAGCACTGATCGCTGTATAAATGTGAATGGTCCCAAAATAGTTTCAAAAGTGTCTGATGTGTCCGCTGCAATATCGCAGTCACGATAAAAATTGCTGATCGCCGCCATTACTAGTAATAAAAAATGCCATAAAACTATCCCCTATTTTGTAGACGCTATAACTGTTGCGCAAAACAATCAATATACACTTATTGCGATTTTTACCAAAAATATGTAGAATACATATCGGCCTATACTAAGCAAAAAAAAAATGTATACACATTTTTTGGGGATATTATAGCAAAATAAGTAGATTTTTTTTTTCAAAATTATTGCTTTTTTTGTTTATAGCGCAAAAAAAAAAAAAAACGCAGAGGTGATCAAATACCACCAAAAGAAATCTCTATTTATGGGAAAAAAAGGACGTCAAATTTTGTTTGGGTACAATGTCACACGACCGCGCAATTGGCAATTAAAGCGACGCAGTGTGGAATCACAAAAAAAATGGCCCGGTCATTGGGCAGCCAAATCCTCCGGGGCCGAAGTGGTTAAAGCGTAAAAATGTCAGCTCTTGGTAAAAGCTCAATTGAACCTAATGGAAATGAGCCGACATGACAGTAGCGCAGCTCCGGCTTGCAGCATTTGTGCCCCGACCTTGGATAGGACTCATCTATTTAGAATGAAGGTCTTCTGCGCTTCCATAAAACAAGAGCACCATCTGGTGGCAGGAGAAGGAAATGTCACAAGAAAAAAAATAAAAGTTGTACTTCAGCTGAGCTATGTAGAGATAGCACCGCTACGCAGGAGGGTATTCCTTCACTATAACCAAGGCCCGGCTGTGTGCCGCTATCTTAGTATTACTTTATACATGGGAAAAATCTTTGAAACTTTCTAACCAAAAAATAAATAAATTATATTCTGGTTACAGTCATCACCTTGCTGGTCCTTTCGCTAGTCTACGTGACGGGGGCTGTCCGACTGGAAACAAGACGCACACAAATTGCCGTTGACATGTTTCACACAATAGTAGTAGCGTATTTATTTATATTTATCGGCGTATACTGCGCACTTTTTTCCCCTTAAAATCACGGAAAAATCGTGGGTGCGCGATATACGCCGATACTGCTGCTCCCAGGCGCCGCCGAAATATACCGAGCCGAGTGTACTCTGCTAGGCTCGGCTCCGCCCGCAGCCACGCGGGAGGAGCCGAGACAAGCCGAGCGCCGCAGCGTAGAGCTTGTCTGCGCACTTGGCTAGGCTTGGCCACGCCCGCAGCCACGCGAGAGGAGCCGAACACACAGGAAATCCGGCTCCTCTCTGCGCCAAATCCAAACACCGCTGCAACCCCGGGCAAGGTGCGGATGGACTAGACGGACCCCGCGAGGAAGCCGCAGACGGACACCTCCAAAGCCGCAGACGGACACCCACAAGGCTGGACGGACCCCGCGCAAGGAAGCCGCAGACGGACACCCACAAGGCTGGACGGACCCCGCGCAAGGAAGCCGCAGACGGACACCCACAAGGCTGGACGGACCCTGCGCAAGGCCACAGACGGACACCGGACAAGGCCGCCGATGGTTGCAGGGCAAAAATGTAAGTTTTTCCCCCCCTAAAAATACCTTCCAAAGTTTGGGGTGCGCGTTATACGGCGGGGCGCGGTATACCCCGATAAATACGGTACTTGTTATGTTTATTATTATATTATTATCATATAGGATTTATATAGCAATATGCACTTGGATGTGTGAAACGCGTCAGCCGCCTTGTGTATCCTGGTGCTGTCAGTCTAACGTTGGTGGTAATAAACTGATTGGTAATTGGACCGTGTCCCATGGCGGTGTGCGGCCATTTGTTTCTTTTCTCCTGGATCCTTCCTTTGACTTCCTAAGTTGGACTAGGAAAATCAATCCTGCAATCTGATTGGTTTGATTACAATACAGACACACAAAAAAAAAAAAAAAAAAAATCCGGAAACAAAATAACGCATTGCACATATTTTCAAAAAGCAACATCCATTTAATATATAAACGTTATATAAACTGTACATTTGTCAGGCTCTATTTTTCTTTTCATTTATAAAATTGTGATACATATTTAACAAGCGTTTAAATACACCAAGTTTGGCGGCCGTGCCGGAGCGATTTCCTCTTCTAAATAAAAAAAAAAAAAAAAAGGATTAAAATCACTGAGATTTATAACGAAGAGAAAGACGAAAAGCCCCCGTGTGCAAAATAGAATATTGCTGTAGGACACGGTAGAAAATACAAAGTCTGTAGTGCAGGGAGCCGTCTGTAATGTCCTGTACAGGTCAGGACTGCACCTGTAGTGACCGTCCCCTCCAGCCGGACGGAAGGGAGGTCACAAGATAAGTCTTTGATTGAGGATTTTCCGGTTAATTTCTGCTAGTGCAACGGAAAATACAAACGCTTTTTCATCTGAGAGGTTGGCATACATATCCACTTCTTTCTCTTGTTTTTCTGGGGAAAGAAAAAGAAAAAGGGAGGAGGAAGAAAAAGAAAAAAAAAAGGGAAGGGGGGAGAGGGAGAAAAAAGAATGGAAGGGGGAAAAAAAAAGAATGGAAGGGGGGGGGGGGAGAATGGAAGGGGGGGGGGGGGGAAGAATGGAAGAGGAAAAAAAAAAAATAATGGAAGGGGGGGGGGGGGGGGAAGAATGGAAGGGGGGGAAGAGGGAGAGGGAGAATGGAAGGGGGGGAAGAGGGAGAGGGAGAATGGAAGGGGGGGAAGAGGGAGAGGGAGAATGGAAGGGGGGGAAGAGGGAGAGGGAGAATGGAAGGGGGGGAAGAGGGAGAGGGAGAATGGAAGGGGGGGGAGAGGGAGAGGGAGAATGGAAGGGGGGGAAGAGGGAGAGGGAGAATGGAAGGGGGGGAAGAGGGAGAGGGAGGATGGAAGGGGGGGGAAGAGGGAGAGGGAGGATGGAAGGGGGGGGAAGAGGGAGAGGGAGGATGGAAGGGGGGGGGAAGAGGGAGAGGGAGAATGGAAGAGGGGGAAGAGGGAGAGGGAGAATGGAAGGGGGGGGAAGAGGGAGAGGGAGAATGGAAGGGGGGGAAGAGGAGGGAGAAAGAGAAGAAGAGGAGGGAGCAAGGGGAAAGAAAAGAGGAGGGAGCAAGGGGAAATAAAAGAGGAGGGAGCAAGGGGAAAGAAAAGAGGAGGGAGCAAGGGGAAATAAAAGAGGAGGGAGCAAGGGGAAAGAAAAGAGGAGGGAGCAAGGGGAAAGAAAAGAGGAGGGAGCAAGGGGAAAGAAAAGAGGAGGTAGAAAGAGAAAGAAAAGAGGAGGGAGAAAGAGAAGAAGAGGAGGGAGAAAGAGAAGAAGAGGAGGGAGAAAGAGAAGAAGAGGAGGGAGAAGGAGAAGGAGAAGAAGAGGAGGGAGAAAGAGAAGAGGAGGGAGAAAGAGAAGAGGAGGGAGAGAGGGAGAGTGAGAAAGAGAAGATAGGGGGAGAGGGAGAGTGAGAAAGAGAAGATAGGGGGAGAGGGAGAGTGAGAAAGAGAAGATAGGGGGAGAGGGAGAGTGAGAAAGAGAAGATAGGGGGAGAGAGAGAGGAGAGAAAGAGAGAAAGAGAGAAAGAGAGAAAGAGAAGAGGGGGAGAGGGAGAGTGAGAAAGAGAAGAGGGGGAGAGGGAGAGTGAGAAAGAGAAGAGGGGGAGAGGGAGAGTGAGAAAGAGAAGAGGGGGAGAGGGAGAAAGAAGAAAGGGGGAGGGGTAAAAAAAAAAAAAAAAAAGAAGAGAGAAAAATAGAGAGAATGGGGTGGGACAGAGAAAGAGAAGAGCAGAGATATGGGGTAGGTGAGAGGTGGGTGGTGGAAGAGAGAGAAAAGAAAAGAGAGAAGAAGAAGAAATATAAAAAGTGCATCTTTTACCATCTAGGTGAAGCATAACAATTACTGGAATACAATAACTATTCTACTCACATTCACCTCAAGACACAGAACACATAGAAAATGGAACTACAACACCAGACACAACTGTTTGTTTCGGATAGAGGGGTACCTTGCTTTGTACATTGCAGAGATTTCCTCGATCATATCCTGTTAGCTAAAGCATGATTGTTATTCACGTCATAAAACTGAGAGGTTCTAACCCAGTCCTGTTATGTGAAGAAGAATCTTTTTTTGCCATGTAACGTGTGTGTTGGAGATTCTGCTCCCCTCCTGGCAGCCGGTAGACAAGTCTGAAGGTGGTCAGATTTACAAGGACACCGGACTGTCCTCCTAGATCTATGGCCAGCCTTGTATTTATTATCCAGCTTCAGCTGGCTGCGCATAGTGATTTATTTGTACTCTATTTTGAACTGTTGAAAAGAAAAAATCTTTGTTTTGTAGGTTATGAAATATCTTACTGTTACATATTTAACACAACATTGTGTTCTTCGACTTGGCCAAGAAAGTCTGCAAACATAACATTGTATCCTTTCCCTTGCTCATGCTGTCCCCATCAAGTTCTAATTTCCCTAGTTAAAGCGGAGTTCCGGCCACAATTTCACTTTTTATATATAAATACCCCTGTAATACACAAGCTTAATGTATTCTAGTAAAGTTAGTCTGTAAACTAAGGTCCGTTTTGTTAGGTTGTTACAGCATTTAGACACTTTATAAAATAGAAATTGACTGGGGCCATCTTAAGTGTGGGCATCATGAAGCCAGACTGTATGACTTCCTGGATTTCAGCCTGGCAGATCTCGCACATGCTCAGTGCTGCACAAGCAGTGTCAGATCAGGTCTCAGCACCTGTACTTTCCAAGTCACATGATTCTTTGAGACTGGGGAGTGCACAGACTCCTGGAAAGTTACACCCACTACATTCCCAGGAGTCTGTGCGGTGTAGGTTAGGAAGCATTAAGCACCTAGGTGCAGGAAGAGGGAAGATTAACTATTCTGCCTAGCAACAACACTTTGAAGGCATCTAAAAAAAAAAATATTTTCGTAAAGGACTAATGACATTTTTTTAAAACTACTGATGTAATGTTATATTTATGGGTGGAACTCCACTTTAAACATGTGAAAGTTTTCACACTCTGGAGGCTTCATGGCTTTTTAGCAACACTTTTATCTTTCATATTTTTGAAGCCCAATGGAAGCTTTTTTTTTTTTTGCAGTAAAGCTTACCTATGAGGGGTCAATATGTTCAGTTGGGGAGGGAGGGCATTAAAGGGAACCTGTTACTTTACCCCACACTGCTTCACTTTAACCCACTTCCAGCCCGGCCTATTGCAAATAGACAACCAGGTGGGACATTCATCGTTGCGGGTGGATGTCATATGATGTCCTCCCGAAAGGCGGCCACGCTGCAGGAAATCTCTGCAGGCGCAACCTGTCACCGGCAGTGTCCACAGGATCAGATCACTGTACAAACCTGCTGACAGTACCATGTGATCGCTGTGACAGATCACATGACATTTGTAAACAATGGATGGCTCTTTCTTTATTTCATGTCATCCAATGTGTACATTTGTGTTGCCAGCAGTGATTGGTCACAGTGATCACATGGTATGTACAGGGCCAATCACAGCCCATCTGTACCATGTGATTAGCTGTAGCCAATCACAATACAATGAATCAGTTTCAATCAGTAAACATGGTTGCATATACCAATAAAACTAACTGGTATACGCTAACCATAAAGCCCCATACACACCAGATTTTCTGCAGATTTACCAAAACAATATAATATGAGGTCAAACCTTAAGAGTTTCAATTTGTATGCAATCAGGCAGGCCCTTGTACTACATGGTTTTGGTAAATCCGAAGACAAAAATCTGCAGATAATCTGATGGTGTGTATGGGGCTTAAAAGGTGTTAAAAATATGTAAAAAATATAAAAAAAATATACATCTATATCTATCTACCTACCTATCTCCTAAATCACTTACACCAGTCATATGGCGACACTGCGCTGCACTGGCGACAGTATGTTTAAAAAAATAAAATTGATTTGGGTTATTTTCACCAAAGAAATGGAACAGAATACATTTTGGCCTAAATTTATGAAGAAAGATTTATTTGCAACATTTTATAACAGAAACGAAAAGTGGTATTGAAGTTGTAAAGGCAAAAGGTTTTTTTTTTCTTTATGCATTCAATGCACCCCCCCCTAATACTTACCTGAGCCCCATCTCTGTTCAGTGATGTCTACGAGTGTCTTGGCCGTTCGAGACTCTCCCTCCTGATTGGCCGAGACACAGCAGCGGCACCATTGGCTCTCACTGCTGTCAAAGTCAGCCAGCCAGCCAGCCAGCCAATCAGGAGACGGAGGGGGTGGGGCCGGGCTCAAGCTCCATGTCTGAATGGACACCGGGAGCCGTGACTCGGCTCCGGTGCTCCCCCCCCCATAGCAAGCCGCTTACTGTGGGGACACTCGACAGGAGGGAGGGGCCAGAAACACAGAAGAGGGACCCGAGAAGAGGAGGATCCGGGACACTCTGTGCAAATCCACTGCAGCAGAGCAGGTATGACATGTCTCGTTTTATTTTCCAATAAAAATAACTATCACTTTAAGGTCACAAACTCATGCTTTACCGTGGGGTTTCCCAACCAGGGTTCCTCCAGAGGTTGCTAGGGGGTTCTTCGAGCTGTGGGAAAAGACAGATTGATCTACCACCTGCAAATACTACCAATGTGGGGGGGGGGGGGCACTAATATTTAATGTAATTCACTTCCACACTGACCACCAGTGGGCATTTCACCACTGACTATCAGTGTCATTACGGCCTTTTTCATTGACCACCTATGGATGGAAGGGGGAGGGGTTTATGCTGACCACCAATGTAAGGGGGCATTTCTCCAATGACCACCATTGCTGGTAAAATAAAAGGGGAACCAACAGGGCAGGGAGATTAGGTCCTTACTCCTTGACTCTAGGTAAAAAAAAAAAAAAAACTGGAGCTGCCTCTAGCAGATGGAGGGCATTAGGCCACCAGCAGGGGGAGCCCCTGGGCAATGCTTGTGTTTATGTGCCCTGCTCCTGAAGGTGGTGCTATAACCCAATGGTCAAGATCCAAGAATCTGAGCTGTGTCCTTCAATGAAGGGAAGAGAAAGTTATACAAGATAATTATAAAAATACATTCAGTACTGCAAGCTTCATTGTTAAAAGAAAACTGTTACAATTACCACACTTTCCTTTTTTTTGACAAATGATTGTGTAACTAAAAAAAACAGCAGAATAGTCGACAATAAACCAGCCCCATTGCTCACCAGAGCAATCTCTCTCCCACAATGCAATTGCTCGCCAGCAATCACCTTACCTTCTCCCATCCCCTGCTGCCTCCTACTCCCGCGGTCTGCTCTCAATGATCTGGATTCGTCGCTGCTCCCTGCCGACGGTCTGTCAAATCCGGTCTCCTTGAGGCTTCCAGGCGCCGCTGCCGGGTAAGACTAATGGGTTAGGGTTAAAGCTGCAGCAGGAGGGAGGGGTGAAGCGTGATGTCAGCAATGGAAGGAAAGGTGGTGGTGAGGGGGGGGGGGAGGGGGTGTTAGCTTTAGGAGGGGTGGGGGGAGGAATAAAAAATCTTAAAGCCCATTAACATTCCCTTTTAAATAACTAAAACCTCAAACAATACAGACGTATAAAAAGTAAAATAAGTTTAACTTTCATTTAAATAAAAAAAAAAAAAAAAAAGTAATTAAGAAACCCAGTAAGTTAATCGCCTTCTTGCTCAAAAACTGTCTCTGGATGTGAAAAGCGGGGTGGAAGCGATGCAGGAATTAAGAAGCTGGAGAGGCAAAGGCTGCAGAAGCGTTGTCAGGCTGGGGAGTCCAAGCAAGTTAAAGGGGTAAGAGCAAGGTTAGGGATGTGCATGGGGGTGGCAGAGGGGAGGGGGAGGGTCTGGCCTAACCTTACCTCCATTTATTAGCATAGAGCTCATAAGACCAACTGCTTGAAAATGTATTTTAATCACATAATTCACAAGCAGCAATTAAAAACACAACTCATTCTTAAAAACGTGGAACTTCCGCTTATCCGATTCCCTCCCCCCCATCCGGTGCCACATTTGGCACCTTTCGGGGGGAGCGGGTACCTGTTTTTGACAGGTACCCTGTCCCCACTTCCGTCGTACCTACGTCAGAAATTCTGCCCCCCCCCCCTTCCTCCTTCCCCTGCTGCCGAGCCAGTAAGAGCGCAGCACGCTCCTGGCATGGTGGCCATCTGTAAGCCCAGGGGCCCCATAATCTTCTATTGCCCGGGGGGCCCCATGAGTTGTCAGTCCGCCTCTAACTTGGGATCCAACTTGTGAGACCCCCCCAAGTCAATTGACATGTGAAATCCCATGTTATTCAATAAGAGCCGTCTTAATTTACACTACTGAAGTCGCTCCGACTTTAGAAAAGGTCCCTGTACTACTTCCATCCAGCTTGTGCCCATAGACTTTAATGGAAGTTGTCTCCAAGTCGGATCCTCATCTTATTTGCTGCGATTCGGATCCGACACTACAGGAAAATTATATGAAGCAGCTTCAAAGTCGCACTCAAGTCACCTGGCAGTCGCACCGCAGGTCGCGGCAGTGTGAACCGAGTCTAAGGAGACCGTGGCGGGAGGGGTTGCTGTAATCATCCTTGGGGAGGGTGTTAAAAGTTGACAGACAAAAAAAACGGACCCACCACAGCCGGTGATCTGACGATATGGTGCCGGCTATCGAGATGGTTCCTGTAAGGCAGGGGTGGCCAACCAGTGGCCCGGGTCCACATGTAGCCCGCGGAGCCCTCTGATGTGGCCCGCGACCTCCTGCTCTGGAATGGCGGGTTGGCATGCAAAGATCGCAGGTTGCCGACCCGCCATACCGCAGCATCAGTGTTGTGATATGAAGCTGGTGGTAGAGGAAGAAATCGGCTGCGGAGCAGAGCCCCATAAGCTGATGCTTCATCTACAGCGCCAGCTTTTGCCACAGGCGGAGTCTATGGCAAAGTTCAGCTAGCCCGCAGGATAAACACGCAGCACATCAGTGTGAAAGCAGTCTTAGGCCCTTTTCACACGATCAGCCCGACCGAATGGGACCCTCAATTCACCTCTACAGAGCGACAGATGTCCGTTTACGCCCGTCTACCGCCAATCCGAAAAACATTTGTCCCCTTCCATCTGGCTGGATCGGAGGGCCTATAGAGTAGCCGTGACCTGTCGTCCGTCTGCGCCGCTGATTGTGGCCCGTGGCTGGTTACCAAGTTGCTTAAGTGGCCCTCGCTCTTCAAAAGGTTGGGCACCCCTGCTGTAAGGACTGCGCAGGTGCAATCCTTGCCGACAGAAATCTCCGAACCTCAGCCGGGATCCAGGGATCCGTGGAATTTGAGGAAAGTGGCCAGTCAGCCTTACGTCTTCGCTCGGACGGCTCGCTCCGCTCGGCCTCCTGGCTCTTTTTTTAACATCCTCCAATCCACGGGGATGTTAAAGGAATGAGCCTGGATGCCGGCCCATGTTCGGAGATTTCCGTTGGCAAGGATTGCGCCTGCGCAGTCCTTACAGGAACCATCTCGATAGGGGAACCTTAACGACAAGTCACCGGTATGAGACATAATTAATAACACCGCAGTTGGGGCAGTAATTAATCAGAGCCGCCAGCAATTACCACGTCAAACACCCGCAAATGTGATTATCTCACAGCAGTCGCTGAACGATGATTGCTGATTGGTTCCCGGGGGGGGGGGGGGGGTTAACACACTGCTCTTCACCTCCTTACATAGGACTGACTACGCTCTACAGTTATCATTTACCTGCAAGAATTATATTTTATTCTTCTTTTACCTTTAGGGCAATCTAATCAAGAATGTAAAAATGACAAAAAAAATCATAACAGGAAGATGCATTTATTTATGAAGAAATTAAGATTAATAATGATTATGTAGACACAGTACAGATAGAAATCCAGGATGTGGTTCTCCACCCAAATCTCACATTATTATAGCAACGGATCCTGTGAAGAGAAGGACCCTTTTCTCTGCTCCAGGCCCACCGAAGGGAATGGATGGGGAGTTCGAATTCATGAAGGACAACCCGTTCCTTGTGTAACACGGCAAGTATCCGAGACTGAGCAAAGTATACGCTATATTGCCAAAAGTATTGGGAAAATGCAGAACCTTGGGTGGAGAACCTCTGGACAGAATGTAGTTATAGATACCTTTCTCCTCTTCCGGTTTCTTTGATGTAACCGTTTTCGGCCGCCCCCTTCCTCGGCGCACTGCTTCCGATTGGCTATTGGATCTCGACCGCCGCCTGTTCTCCAGGTCCCTACTGACTGTAGAGATGATCCGCTCCCTTTTTATCCTTTCCGTTCGCCTTCTTTTAGGATCGGATCTGTTTTCTAAACAAAACCGAGACAGGAAACTTTATGAAGCATCTCAGACAGAGCTGACATCAGATTATTTCAATAAGTTACATAAAAAAATAAAAAAAAATAAAAGTGAGCCAATCTCATGACTCCAATGTGATGAAATAAAGAAGGAAAAAAAAAGAGAAAAAAAGAAAAGAAAGAGAAAAAAAGAAAAGAAAAAGAAAAGAAAAGAAAAAAAAAAAAAAAAAAAAAGAAAAAAAAAGAAGAAAAGAAAAGAAAAAAAAAAGAAGAAAAGAAGAAAAAAAAAAGAAGAAGAAAAGAAGAAAAAAAAAAGAAGAAAAGAAAAAAAAGAAAAGAAGAAAAGAAAAGAAAAAGGAAAAAGAAGAGAAAGAAAAGAAAGAAAAAGAAAGAAACAAAGAAAAATAAAGAAAAGAAGAAAGAACTCTTGCAGTGAACCAAATGCTTGCAATGTTATCATTGCAAGCATTTAGTTCTATCTGTTCTATAAGTGTAAAATATTTTGCTTTTGATCCTGCCCTAAATCCAATTGGGGAAAAAGGACGCCAATTTTGTTTGGGAGCCACGTCCCACGACAGCGCAATTGTCAGTTAAAGTGACGCAGTGCCGAATCGCAAAAAGTGCTCTGGTCTTTGACCAGCAATATGGTCCGGGGCTTAAGTGGTTAAAGACATGATTTTATTTTTTGGCTTTTAAAGTAATTTTCTAGCAAACAATACAGATTTTTACTTTCAAAACAAATGCCAGAGAAAGGCCTGGTCAGCAAGTGGCTATATAACGTATCAAATCTTCACTTTGTACTTTCAGGTTCACTTTAATGTTTTGTGCGTCTCCTTTCCTCAGGTGGGACAGTCCTATAATAAAATAGAATCGGACGAGGCGAATACCTGACGTGGGGTGTATGCGCTCCGTCTGTCTGGCGTGGAGAAGTTTTCTGCTTATAAATATGTAACCGCAGGGACAGGACTTGCAGGCCACAGGAACCTGAAACACAAAACAAACACATTTCAGAAAGACACATCCCAATCATTCCTATTGTTGTATAAAACAAAAATACTTTTTCTGAATTTGTGGAACTCCAACCAACTCTGAAGGAACCCTGGGGACACGAGCAGTTCTAGATTTAAAACTCAAATTAACTTTATTTTCTGTTCCCCATTCCAGGAGCATCAGAATAGTGTCTTATCGTTCGTTTTCTTTAGAAAACAGCCACAGTCTGGTTAGAAAAGCCTGTCCCCTGCCAACATGCTGCAGAGTGGGACACTTGCTCTCTGTGTGGAAGCAGTGGTCTCTTTGCAGAGGTCAGACACACCCTCTGAGAAGTCAAACTTAAAGTGATTGTAAAATGTTGTTAAAGGAAAAAACAAACACAAAAACAAACAAAACAAAAAAAAACACAAAAAAAACACAAACCAAACAAAAAACACACAAGAACAAACAAAAAAACCCCCCACAAAAACATGTTATACTTACCTGTCCTGTGCAGTGGTTTTGCACAGAGCAGCCCAGATCCTCCTCTTCTCAGGGCCTCTTTGCTGCTCCTGGCCCCTCCCTCGCCGAGCCACAGGTCCCTTTGTCCATTCAGACACGGAGCCCCCGGTCCGGCCCTGCCCCCTCTCGCCCCTGATTGGCTAACTAACTTTGCTTGACAGCCACAGGAGCCAATGGTGCCACTGCTGTGTCACAGCCAATCGGAAGGAGAGTAATGGATGGCTAAGACACTTGTGGACATCACTGGAGAGAGATGGGGCTCAGGTAAGTAATTAGGGGGGTGCTGGGGAGGCTGCTACATACAAAAGGGGGGATATCCACGTATATCTAAGCTGTCCCGGATACTCCTCCTGATTAGTTGAGGCACAGCAGCAGTGCCATTGGCTCCCGCGGCTGTCAAAGTCAATCAGCAAATCAGGTGAGAGAGGGGGCGGGCCCTGGTCAGGGCTCCGTTTCTGAATGTTAGATGTACCGGCAGATTTAGACACACTAACAAAATGAAGCCAAACTCCAGATCACACTTTATAATCAGTTGCAGCAAACAGATTTTTTTCCCCTTTAGGATAAAAGGTTTTACATGAATAAAACAAATAATTGTAAGCACCCCTGTCAGTGGAAAATGGTTTGTCTCAACCCTATAATTGGAAGGCATTATATATACCATCTGTGTACAGAAAGTTTCCAGGCCGGTAAAATAGAAGCAGCAATTTTTAAATGGCAACTTCAAAACCAATTCATTTTCCTCCCCTGCTACACCTGAGCGCTTTGTCGCCTGAAGCGCGACGCCCCAAAACGCTAGAGGGGAAAAAATACATTATTCTCTATGGAGACGGTTCACATCTCCACTCCAAAACGCCTGAAGCCCAAACAAGTTCTGGACCCTTTTTTGAAGTAAAAAAAAAAACAGCGTTTTGTCGCGGCAAAAAACGCCGCAAAACGCTACGCTCAGGTGTGAATGCAGCCTAAAGGGTAACTCCAACTTTCATGGGGGGGGGGGGGGGAATTGGCAAATAGAGTGCAAAAGAAAGTCATAATGTAATTGAAAGTTATTAAAAAATCACCTTTCCTTTATAATCTATCCTAGGGTCTCAACCTGTGGCCCTCCAGCTGTTGAAGTCCCATGAGGCATTGCAAGGCTGACAGTTACAAGCATGACTCCCACAGGCAGAGGCATGATGGGACTTGTAGTTCCACCACAGCTGGAGGGTCGCCAGTTGGACACCCTAGGATAGAAAATTACAAAGGCTGCAGAATAAAAATGAAAAGGTAATTTTTAATAACATTCAATTACATTATGACTTGTGTTTCCCTTTTCTTTTGCACTCTATTTGCCTCCCCCCCCCCCCTCCATGAAAGTTGGAGTTACCCTTTAACATTACATAGCAGAGGAGGAAAAAAAATGTTTTGAAGTCATCATTAAAAATTGCTTCTTCTATTTTACCTTTTTTTCTAAGCTATGCTATGTGAATGGGAACAAGTAAAACCTAAAGTAGATGTTATCAGATTTGGCTGCAAAAAAAAGAAGGTGGAAATGCACTTTAAGTGATGAAATAAAATCCCTGCAGGGCTCGGCTTCTAGGAAAAGAAATCGCTAACTCTTGTATTTTCTGTAGTCAGCTCGGCTCCCCTCCCCTCCCATGCAGTGGAATGCACGGTGAGCGACATGTGCTATATACCACGTGATCCGCGGAGCTCCGCTGCTGCCTTGGCCATAGGAAAGGACGCTGCTTCAGCCTAGCTCCCAGAGCGGCGGCCATCTTGGTCCACCCGGCGGCGGCCTAGGTGAGCCTAGAGCGCCGCACTGTCATCACCCGGCCTCAACTGCTCGTGTTTGCTGGCTTCTCTGGTAAGACTAAGCAAGCACTAATCTTCCTATACAGAGGGGGAGATGTAGACCATACTACAGTGGGGAGAGAGGTCTGTGGATATTACAGTGGGGACTATATATGGTGGAGATCCGAAAAATGTATGTGCGTTATAATTAATCTAAATTAGTCAATTAAAAAAAAAATTGATAGATTATATATATATATATATATGTTTTTTTAGCAGAGTCCCTAGAGAATACAATGGCGGTCATTGCAACTTTTTTTTCTCACACAGTATTTGCGCAGCAATTTTTCATGCATAAACAAAAAAAATACAGTAAAGTTAGCACAATTTTTGGCCATATTGTGAAAGATTAAGTTACACCGAGTAAATAGATACCCAACACGTCACGCTAAAAAATTGCACACGCTTGTGGAATGGCGCCAAACTTCGGTACTTAAAAACCCCCATTAGGCGACGCTTTAAAAATGTTTTACTGGTTACATGTTTTGAGTTACAGGAGGAGGTCTAGGAATATAATTATTTATGTCGCTCTAACGTTCGCGGCGATAACTCACATGTGTGGTTTAAACACCGTTTTCATTTGTGGGCGGGACTTGCGTATGCGTGCGAGCTCACGGGGACAAATTTATTTTTCATTGATAATTTTACTTAAAAAAAAAAGAAGAAAAAAAAATGTGATCACTTTTATTCCTATTACAAGAAATGTAAACTTTTATTTTTTTTCCTCTGTCGCTCTATTTTTCGGGGAAATATCGCGCTGGTTAGGCGGCCACAAGAGAGACTTTCCTCACACAGCTGAACACACATTCTGAGAACCTTTTATGACTTCCCAGCAATGAGGAACATGGACCGTTTTATGGCGTGAAAGCTCATAAACACAACCGATGAATACTGCCAACGAGCCGACACCAACAACACCGAGGATTTATGTTTTTCACAGAAATAGGCTTTAACCACTTAACGACCGCCGCATGTAAATATACGTCGGCAGCATGGCACGGACAGGCGGCAGAAGGACGTGCCTGTACGTCCCTGCCTAGACCGGGTCAGGGGTCCGATCGGGACCCACCCCCCCCCGGTACATACGGCGATCGTTAATCGCGTGGGAGCGATCCAGGACGACGGCGCGGCTATTAGTTTTTAGCCGCCCCCTTGCGATCGCTCCCCAGAGCTGAAGAACGGGGAGAGGCGTATGTAAACACGGCTTCCCCGTGCTTCACTGTGGCGGCTGCATTGATCGAGTGATCCCTTTTATAGGGGAGACACAATCGATTACGTCAGACCTACAGCCACACCCCCCTACAGTTGTAAACACACACTAGGTGAAACATAACTCCTTCAGCGCCCCCTTGTGGTTAACTCCCAAACTGCAACTGTCATTTTCACAATAAACAATGCAATTTAAATGCATTTTTTTGCTGTGAAAATGACAATGGTCCCAAAAATGTGTCAAAATTGTCCGAAGTGTCCGCCATAATGTCGCAGTCACGAATAAAATCGCTGATCGCCGCCATTAGTAGTAAAAAAAAAAAATGCAATAAAACTATCCCCTATTTTGTAAACGCTATAAATTTTGCGCAAACCAACCGACAAACGCTTATTGCGATTTTTTTTTACCAAAAATATGTAGAAGAATACGTATCGGCCTAAACTGAGGAAAAAAATGTTTTTTTTATATATTTTTGGGGGATATTTATTATAGAAAAAAGTAAAAAATATTGAATTTTTTTTCAAAACTGTCGCTCATTTTTTGTTTATAGCGCAAAAAAAAAAAAAAAAAGCAGAGGTGATCTAATACCACCAAAAGAAAGCTCTATTTGTGGGGGAAAAAAAGGGACGCAAATTTATTTTCGGTACAATATTGCATGACCGCGCAATTACCAGTTAAAGCAGCGCAGTGCCAAATTGTAAAAACACCTCTGGGCATTTAGCTGCATATTGGTCCGGTGCTTAAGTGGTTAAAAGTATACCCGAAGGCAAATTTATTTTAGTTTTTGATTGACGGTAGAGGGATTAGAACCCCTGTAAGATTTTTTTTTTATTATTATTGCTGTCTGTGTCTCCCTCTCTATTTGCCCTGTATATATACCATTATCACTGAGCGTTAAAGCGGAGTTCCACCCAAAAATGGAACTACAGTGGAACCTCGGATTATGAGCGTAATCCATTCCAGGAGAATGCTTGTAATCCAAAGCACTCGCATATCAAAGCGAGTTTGCCCATTGAAGTCAATGGGGAAAAAAAGATAATTTATTCCACATGGACTTCTATGGCATGCAATACCGCATGTGGCCAGAGGTGGGGGGGGGGGGCGCCGGAGAGCCTTGGAAATACTCGGCTGATCTCGGAACCCATTGGAAAGGCTCAGAAACATCACTCTTCTTTTACAGGGTTTGACAAATTTGCTTGGAATCTAGGGGCCAGCTAAAATAGTTAGGAGCCAGAAAACGCGCGCAGAACTGAACGCATACGTGAGTAGCGCCCGCATATGTAAACGCTATTCAAACCACACATGTGAGGTATCACCACGATTGGTAGAGAGAGAGCAATAATTCTAGCCCTAGACCTCCTCCGTTACTCAAAACACGCAACCTGTAGAATTTTTTAAATGTCCCCTATGGAGATTTTAAAGGGTAAAAGTTTGTCGCCGGGTAGAACTCTTAAATTGTCAGAGGGTGGTTAACAGTGAGTATGCATGCTGTGCCAGGGCAGAAGACATTGCAGCACAACAAAGAAAAAGGAGCTTTGAGACTTTAGTATATATAAATGCATTTTAAATCTGACAGAGGAGGATTGCAGAAGGCACCCTTGGAATTAATACTGTTCAAAGACTTTTTATTATATATTTTACATTAAATGTCTAATTCTGGTACTGGGGTGGTGATATTTGTATGCATGCACTGCTAAGTAGAGTTGCTGGGTTCCGAATGCCTTTGCATTAACACTTGATACTACCGGGTTTGGATTTTTTCAGAAACCACTTTTTTTTCCTACATCACATTCCATAGGACCGTGCTCCGCGGACTAGGCCGAAGCCGCGGCTTCGCCTAAAACATCCTGACCGCAGCTCACCACGACCCTGGGAAAAGGCCACGAGCGGCACCCGGCCTAATGCCGCTCGCGGCCTTTTCCCAGGATCGACGCGAGCTGCATGTTTTTGGCAAGGCCACGGCTTTGGCCTAGTCCGCGGAGCGTCGGTCCTAAGTTTTTAGGCGAGGCCGCGGCTTCGGCCTAGTCCACTGCGATCCTGGGAAAAGGCCGCGGACTAGGCCGAAGTCGTGGCCCCATCTAAAAACTTAGGACCAGTGTATTGTCACATTCTGCTGCCTATCGTAGAATGCTGCGGAAGTCACGTGGCGGCCAACTGCGCATGCGCGATGCGTTCCAAGCGCAAGTGCAGTGCGTTCCAATGGATTCACGACAGTACACACCAGTGAAACCTCGGTCGGCATCCAGGCTCTTTCCTTAACATCCCCGTGGATTGGAGGATGTTAAAAAAAAGCCAGGAGGCCGAGCGAGCGGAGCGAGCCGTCCGAGCGAAGCGAGAACGTGAGGCCGACTGGCCACTTTCCTCTAATTCCACGTTGCCCTGAATGCCGGGTTCGCTGGTGTGTACTGTCGTAAATCTATTGGAACGCATCGCACTTGCGTTTGGAACGCATTGCGCATGCGCAGTTGGCCGCCACGTGACTTCTGCAGCATTCTACGATAGGCAGCAGAACGTGACACTACACCGGCGCTCTGCGGACTAGGCCGAAGCGGCGGCCTCGCCTAAAACATCCTGCCCGCAGCGATCCTGGGAAATCCCAGGATCGCGGCGAGCTGCGGGCAGGATGTTTTAGGCGAGGCAGCGGCTTCGGCCTAGTCCTCAGAGCGCCGGTCCTATGGAACAAAAACATTTTTTTTGCCCATGTCCACCTTCCCAGCCAAGACCTCACTCGCCAGGATGCCATTTCTAGTCGCCATGGCGACCGGGATTTGTCGAGCCCTGTTCTTTTGTTTTTTTATTTTATTTTTTTTTTATTCCCCAATTGAATTTTTGCTTATAGCGCAAAAAAATAATTTGCGGGGATAAAAATCATAAAAATTTAATTTGGGACAGTGTTGCATTACTAAAAGAAATGTTTTTTTTTTTTTAAATTTTTTTGATATTTATTAAATAAAAATAAAAAAATAGTGTTTTTTTTTTTTAAATTGTCGCTCTTTTGTTTATAGCGCAAAAAATAAAAACCGCAGAGATAATCAAATACCACCAGACAAAAGCTCTATTTGTGGGGGGAAAAAAACAAAGATTTTCTTTGGGTACAGTGTTGCATGACCACGCAATTGTCATTCAAAGTGCGACAGCGCTGAAAACTAAAAATTGTCCTGGGCAGGAATGGGGGTGAAAATGCCCGGTATAAAATTGGTTAAAGGGGAAATTCTTCCGGTCCTTAAGTGGTTAAATAATACATGACATTTTTGAAAACTTCAATAAAAATATTGAAACAGAAATAATGCATTATTACAATTTAAATACACCCATTCGATTTTAGTCGACTAAAAATGTACTGAAGATTTCGTCTACTAAATACAACTAAAACAATTGCAGATGACTAAAATAAAAGGCTAAAACTAAAATGCTATTTTAGTCAAAAGACCAAAAAGACTAAAACAAAAAATCTAAATCTGCTGCTAAAATTAACGCCGGTAGTGGGGTATTTTTTTTTTTTTACCATAATGCAATAAATGCAAAAGGTAAAAAAAAAAAAACACACAAAGCACAAAAGCTTTTGCCATGAGATCCAGCCCAACCCGCAACCCAGGAAAGCTTTTGTTTAGACTGTAGCCGTTCTTTGAAGGCGAGGAGATAATATATTCTGCAAATATCATCTATTATTTATCTGCAACGACTCCGCGCTCGGCGATACTCCGGAAACCCTCTGCGGATTGCGCAGTCTTTTAATAAATGAATGCAGCAGCGTCCTCAATATAATCAGAAACCACCTACACAGCACAACGGTCTAAAAATAAGATTAAATACGCAAACAGGAATTCAATAGGATGAAAAAAAAAATAAAAATACAAGCGGTCTGTGTGCTACCAGAAAAAAAGCATTACAGCCAGCAGAGGGACCAGCAAACATCCGTTCTTGGAATGCAGACTGAGGATTAAAGACGCAGAGCGATCTAGGAAAAATACATTCTGCGGGTGGAAAACCTCCAGAGCCTGGAAAATATGGAGCAACCCACTGAGATTGGGCCAAGAATTCACAGAGAGGACACAACTAAACTTAAAGGGGAGAACACAGAAAAAAATGTATACTTTTTTTATTTTTTTCTGTCTAGTTGTATTTAGTCGCCTTAATCTTCAGTACATTTTTAGTCGACTAAAATCGAATGGGTGTATTTAAATTGTAATGCATTATTTCGGTTTCAATATGAAAAAAAATAAAAATATAAAAATATATATATATATATATATATATATATATATATATATATATATATATATATATATATATATATATATATATATATATATATATATATATATATATATATATATATATACACACACACACATATACACACACACACACACATATATATATATACATGCACACACTAAGTTTTAGAAATATATAATTTTTAAATCACAAAATCTAGAAACTATACAACTTTCTGTACATACACAGTCAAATAAAATATAGAACACAAAACTAATTTAAAAAACAATATATCAAATAAAATTCATTCTAAGAAGATATTTTATTTGATATATTATAGAACCTAACGTTTTTTTCAAAAAAAATATATCAAATAAAATAACTGTTATTTTTATACAGTGTTTAAGGCGTCTATTATATTTATGATAACAATTTATAATTAAAAAAATAAATAAAAATGTTTTATAAAATACACACACACGTACACACATTATTTTATATGTGTTTTTTGAGCCTTCTAGAAATAAAAATTACAGACAGGTTTCAGATGGAGATGTAACAGGCAGTGTCTGGATTGCTGAGCGGCTCTGACAGCAGAATGCCATATTTCTCAATTTTCAAGTCATATTTACAGCAACACCGTCATGAAATGTCAGCTCTTCCATTATAAAAGAACACAAATTACATTTTCCAACTCTCTGCAGCAAGCAGTAACACCGTTACCTATAACTGTACTCCATCTCTGTCAATTTTGACCCCTCCATACATAGGAAATACTAGCGCTGGCTCGCCACAAGAAGAATTAAACCTAACTCCAAAAAACACACATTATTTTTAATATAATATATATATATATATATCATAACCATTTCCCTGTAAGTGGGAAAAAAACAGCATCTTTGGCTGCAATTTTCACCTCCTTTCTAGTGCTGTCCCTTGCAGTATTTTACTCCTGCCAGTAGATGTCACCATGTTCCCAGGTTGAATAACGCCCAGCAACCGAGGACATCTTGTGGCAGAGAAAGGGTACAGCAGGGAATAATGCAGGACGTGATTATTGGAGACAGAGGAGGAGAATATTGCAGCCAGAGCTTTTATTTTGAGTACTCTGCTGGTGGGATTTTATTTTTGCCTCTAAACGCCTAGAGCAAGGAAAGGTTAGAGCAAGGAAAGGTTAGAACACCATCTGTGTCCCATTGAAATTCCTGCAAATAAGGGAATTCCTTGGGGACCCCCAGATCACCAGAACTAGTGTCCCCATTGGAAGATTTTCCCCTCCATTACTTTTCTGGGAACAACCTAAAATGTGGGCTTTTCTTTTACTGTCAATGATAATGGTAAACAGGACACAGAGAGGGGGGTCTCCCTAACAGGGGCACAAACTGCAATAACAATTTACAGGGGTTCTAACACCTCCATCTATTTTTTTATTTTATGTTTGCCTTTAGTTCTACTTTAAAGCGGACCAGTCATTTTTCCCCATCTATTAAATCTTCTGCCCTTTTTGTTTTAATTTTGGATACAGCCCACTTCCTGTTTCTTGTTTGGTCATTATCCTGGGCTTATGACATCATACACAGCTCTCTCTGTGCATGATGAAGGAAAGAAAGAAGAGAGAGCAAGAAAGAAGAGAGAGCAAGAAAGAAGAGAGAGCAAGAAAGAAGAGAGAGCAAGAAAGAAGAGAGAGCAAGAAAGAAGAGAGAGCAAGAAAGAAGAGAGAGCAAGAAAGAAGAGAGAGCAAGAAAGAAGAGAGAGCAAGAAAGAAGAGAGAGCAAGAAAGAAGAGAGAGCAAGAAAGAAGAGAGAGCAAGAAAGAAGAGAGAGCAAGAAAGAAGAGAGAGACAGAGACAGACACAGAGACAGAGACAGAGACAGAGAGACAGAGACAGAGAGACAGAGAGACAGAGAGACAGAGAGACAGAGAGACAGAGAGACAGAGAGACAGAGAGACAGAGAGACAGAGAGACAGAGAGACAGAGAGACAGAGAGACAGAGAGACAGAGAGACAGAGAGACAGAGAGACAGAGAGACAGAAAAAAAAAAAAGAAAGAAAAAGAAAGAAACTTTGGATACAGCCAACTTCCTGTTTCTTGTCTGGTCATTGTCCTAGGCTTATGACATCATACACAGCTCTCTCTGTGCATGATGAAGGAAGGAAAGAAAGAAGAAAAAAAAAGGAAAGAGAAAAAAAAAGGACAGAAAGAAAAGGAAGAAAGAATGCCAGGAAGGGAAGAGTCATACAACGGCCAATGAGAGCTGCAGAGCTGGAGGTGTGCCTCTGTGTAAATCCAGGAAGTGAACAGGCAGCAGCTTTGGCTGCCCACAGTTAATATGGCTGCAGCCAGACTCAGTGGAGGGAGATTTCTGCAGCATATTTGGCAAATACAGAATCACAGTATATATAAAATAATATGCAAAGTGGTTGGAGGGAAGCTTCAGAATGGCAAAGATGTTTTTATTACAAATTATGTGAGCGGACTGCAGTTCCTCTTTAAGGTTTGACATGTTGGGTATCCATTTACTCGCTGCTACCTTGTCTTTTATATTTTACCAACAATTTGGGTACGGTAGTTTTTTTTTTTTGTGATTGTTTACTCTGAAATTCACTTTAGTGTGTTTTTTACTGACATGTTGCGTTTCATAGACCTTTGCGTTAATAATGAGTGACATAAAAAACTGGAACAAGCACTATTTCAGGGATAGGCAATTAGCGGACCTCCAGCTGTTGCAGAACTACAAATCCCATGAGTCATTGCAAGACTGACAGCCACAAGCATGACACCCAGAGGCAGAGGCATGATGGGACTTGTAGTTTTGCAACAGCTGGAGGTCCGCTAATTGCATATCCCTGCACTATTTTATTCTCTAGAGCAGGGATATGCAATAAGCGGACCTCCAGCTGTTGCAAAACTACAAGTCCCATGATGCCTCTGCCTCCAGGTGTCATGCTTGCGGCTGTCAGTCTTGCAATGCCTTATGGAACTTGTAGTTCTGCAACAGC